>NC_069503.1:468634750-468887250 GCF_027579735.1 Bombina bombina
GCCGTCACACATGCTTGACACCATCTGAACCAAATAAGTCTATCTTGGTCTCATCGGACCACAGCACATGGTTCCAGTAATCCATGTCCTTAGTCTGCTTGTCTTCAGCAAACTGTTTGCGGGCTTTATTGTGCATCATCTTTAGATGCTTATTTGATGCAGTGTGCGGCGTATGGTCTGAGCGCTGACAGGCTGATCCCCACACCCCTTCAACCTCTGCAACAATGCTGGCAGCACTCATACATCTATTTACCAAAGCAACTTCTGGATATGACTCTGAGCACGTGAACTCAACTTCTTTGGATGACCATGACGAGACCTGTTCTGAGTGGAACCTGTCCTGTGAAACCGCTGTATGGTCTTGCCCACCGTGCTGCAGCTTAGTTTCAGGGTCTTGGCAATCTTCTTATAGCCTAGGCCATCTTTATGCAGAGCAACAATTCTATTTTTTTCAGATCCTCAGAGAGTTCTTTGCTATGAGGTGCCATGTTGAACATCCAGTGACTAGCATGAGAGAGTGTGAGAACAATAACACCAAATTTAACACACCTACTCCCCATTCACACCTGAGACCTTGTAACACTAACAAATCACATGGCACGGGGGAGGGAAAATGGCTAATTGGGCCCAATTTGGACATTTCCACTTAGGGGTGTACTCACTTTTGTTGTCAATGGTTTAGATATTAATGGCTGTGTGTTGAGTTATGTTGAGGGGACAGCAAATATACACTGTTATACAGGCTGTACCCTCACTACGTTACATTGTAGCAAAGTGTCATTTCTTCAGTGTTGTCACATGAAAAGATATAATAAAATATTTACAAAAAATGTGAGGGGTGTACTCACTTTTGGGAGATACTGTAGATGCTAATTGGTGGCTTCATGTGGGTTTAACCCAAAGTTTTATTAAAATAGACAATAGAAACTATTTCACAGGCTCAGTGGACAAATAACATTTATAGATTATTTATGTTAAATGAGTAGTAAAGTCTTATTGGTGCGCAAATAAGAAGCCCCTTGCACAAACACCTATTTGCTCCCAAAAACAGATAGATTAAAGGAAAAAGAAAAAATGTTACATTTTGGTGAAAGAGCGCTAACAGCAACGGGGAATTAGAATATAACTAGATGTTTATACTGGTCGGAATCAACCATATTCTGTATAAAAAATCAAACTCTGTATAAAAAATATATATAGCAAATTTCTGGGTTAAAAATATAAACATTTATTGTAATAAACATAAATTCTCAATACTATGACCGGTCATATAAAATCTAAAAACTGTCCTAATTAAATCTTAATAAAATCTTAATGGATTATAAAATTCACAAAACAAAATATAAATATATTTAATTCAGTCGGATAGGGCAATGGTTTCTAAACCCAATGTTAAACTTCTTGCAGCACATGGTGAACACAAGTGTATGATGGTGCACAACTCCTAGATATATAAAATAGACTTTTCACCATTCCATGTAATGCAAAAGATGATGTGCGTAGTATATTGCACATATATCCCAAAAGTCAAACTGTTGGTCAAAGGTGACGATTATGTGTTAGTTCGTTATATATTGCTTGTCCCGTATAGTAACTTGGAGTCTTTCTGGTGTAACTTTCCTCTGTTAACACAGGGTAGCCTGTTTACCAAAATGTGATAGCATGTGTGAATGGGCCGTGTGTGTCAGCCGTACTATCGGGTTACAATACCTCTAGGTGCCTACCTGTCCGTTTGTGGGTATGTCTCGTCCACTCACCTATGGCACAGGTATCTTTGCAGCTCCACGGATAGTCGGTGACATCACACGCCCATCCGTTTCCTTCGGAAAGTAGATCTGTCTGGATTAAGGATCTTCGACTCTGCGCAGAGTATGCTGTATACTCTGCAATCCTTTATAATCCTTAGTCCTTTTAGGTATATAAGGTAAAACAAACTTCTGTATATGTCCGTGAAACAACAAGCAACGCGTTTCACCACTTATCGTGGCTTTCTCAAGATCGATTATTTATGTACTTTGCGAAGTGGGTGATGGCAGTTTAGGGGTTAATAATTTTATTTAGTGTTTGTCATGTGGGGATATGGCAGTTTAGGGGTTAATAGTTTTCTTAGTGTTTGCGATGTGGTGGATGGTGGTTTAGGGATTAATAAAGTAGTTTATGAGTGTAAGTGTAGTTTGTAATGTATTTTTGTTGTGTTTTGTGTATTTTTTTAGTTTCGCAAACACTTTACGAGAGCTCTTAGATCGTGGTATGGATTGATGTGGAAAGGACTATTGCGGTAGCGCAATGGTGATCTCTCCCTAATATGAGCGGAAGAAAAATGAAATCGTTGTTGCACTAGCATGTCCGTTGTGCATCACTTGTAATCTTGCCCTAATAGTTTAAATTTACTATATTAGAAATACTGGCCTCACAGTAGGAACTCATTGCAACAAAAGTCAGTAAACCTTTCATTACTGAGATTCAAATCTTTTATTTTTTCAATACTTTGTGTGTCCACCTTTATTTTTGATGACAGACTCAATCATCCTCAGCATGGAGGATACCAGTGTTGCACAAATTTCTGGAGAGATGTTCTGCCATTCTTCATACAATTTTTGTAAGCTTCTCTTAGCTGGAGGGGTTGTGTTGCTCTACCTTTCTCTTTAAATACCTCAAAAGTGTTCTATATGGACTCAAGTCAGGCAACACACTTGGCCAGGTCATAGTTTTTACTTTTTTCTTCTTCAGAAACATTTTTGTGACTTTGGCCATGTGCTTTGGGTCATTATCATGCTGGAATATTCCTCTTCTGCCAAGCTTCTAGGGACTGGGAGTACTCTTGTCAACCAGTACTTTGGTATTACCACAGGCATTCATGGAGACATCTATAAATGTAATCTCCCCAACAACTTTTACACTCATGCAGCCCCATATCATCACACTACCACCTTCTTGCTTCACTGTTGAGACTATGGGGTATATTCATTAAGCAGCATACTCTGCTGTTTCCGCACAAGCCTTCTGGCTCGCTGGAAACATAAGTTAAGAAGCAGCGGTCATAAGACCGCTGATCTTTAACTCATCCGCCACCTCTGAGGTGGGGGACTGCAATCATCCAGATCGGATACAATCAGGATGATTGACACCCCATGCTAGCGTCCGATTGGCCGTGAATGTGCAGGGGGTGGCATTGCACAAGCATTTCACCAGAAATGATTGTGCAATGTTAAATGCCGACAGCATATGCTGTCAACATTTAGCGATGTCAGGCAGACATGATCCGCTACAATGGATCATGTCCACCTGACATTTGATTAATCTACCCCTTTGTGTTCATTGTAATAATCCTGGCCATGCTCAAACATGCTGGACCCGATCTGAGCCGAACAAATTTATCTTGGTCTCATCTGACCCAAGAATGTACGACCAATACTCATCAGGCTTCTATTCATGCTGTTTAGCTAAATTGAATCTTGCAGTTTTGTGCTGAGAACTAGTGATGTCACGAATAGTTTGCCCGCAACGGACGGCGAACATATGCGATGTTTGATCCGCCCCCTATTCCTCATCATTGAGTAAACTTTGACCCTGTACCTCACAGTCAGAAGACACATTGCAGCCAATCAGCAGCAGACCCTCCCTCCCAGACCCTCCCACCTCCTGGACAGCATCCATTTTAGATTCATTTGGAAGCTGCATTCTTAGTGAGAGGAGGGACAGTGTAGCTGCTGCTGATTTAATAGGGAAATCGATAGCTAGGCTAGTGTATTCAGTGTCCACTACTGTCCTGAAGGACTCATCTGATCTCTGCTGTAAGGACAGGACCCCAAAAAGCCCTTTTTAGGGCTAGAACATCAGTCTGCTTTTTTTTTTTTTCCCTGTGTAATCTAATTGCAGTTGCCTGCCTGCCAGCGTATGTGTCAGGCTCACAGCGTATACTGTGCCCACTTGCCCAGTGCCACCACTAATATCTGGTGTAACAGTAGTGTACATTTAAAACAAACAACACTTTTTTGACTGTGAAATAATAGCAGACAGCTGCCAGTACCCAAGATGGCCGCCAATAAGGCAGATGGGGAGGGTTAGAGAGCTGTTTTGGGGGGGGGGGTCAGGGAGGTTGGGGGCTAAGGAGGGATGCTACACCACAGCATATGTAAACATGCTAAAAAAAAAATTAAAAACCTTTTATTTTAGTACTGGCAGACTTTCTGCCAGTACTTAAGATGGCGGGGACAATTGTGGGGTGGGGGAGGGAAGGGAGCTGTTTGGGAGGGATCAGGGGGTCTGATGTGTCAGGTGGGAGGCTGATCTCTACACTAAAGCTAAAATTAACCCTGCAAGCTCCCTACAAACTACCTAATTAACCCCTTCACTGCTAGCCATAATACACGTGTGATGCGCAGCAGCATTTAGCGGCCTTCTAATTACCAGAAAGCAACGCCAAAGTCATATATGTCTGCTATTTCTGAACAAAGGGGATCCCAGAGAAGCATTTACAATCATTTGTGCCATAATTGCACAAGCTGTTTGTAAATAATTTCAGTGAGAAACCTAAAATTGCGAAAAAATGTAAGTTTTTTTTTAAATTTGATGGCATTTGGCGGTGAAATGGTGGCAGGAAATATACCAAAATGGACCTAGATACTTTGGGTTGTCTACTACACTACACTTAAGCTAAAATTAACTCTACAAGCTGCCTACATGCTCCCTAATTAACCCCTTCACTGCTGGGCATAAAACACGTGTGGTGCGCAGTGGCATTTAGCAGCCTTCTAATTACCAAAAAGCAACGCCAAAGCCATACAAGTCTGCTATAATAGCATGTCTGGCACACAGTGTTGGGGCAAGGGTCCATCTGACCACTGATACCTGGTCTGCAAAGCATGGTCAGGGCAGGTATATCACCTACACTGCGCACTGTGAAGCGGGCGTAACCCTTACACTACCTGATCGATACAACATCATACCTGATGTTTTAAAGCACGTTATTCCAAACAATTTAGGAATGTTAGGTGATTTATGCCCTTTATGGATTAAAACCAGAATCTGCATCAACTATGTAATTTTCCATGGGAGTTTTGCCATGGATCCCCCTCTGGCATGCCACAGTCCAGGTGTTAGTCCCATTGAAACAACTTTTCCATCACTATTGTGGCCAGAAAGAGTCCCTGTGGGTTTTAAAATTTGCCTGCCTATTGAAGTCTATGGCGGTTTGCCCGGTTCGTGAACTTTTGCAGAAGTTCGCGTTCGCCGTTCGCGAACCCAAATTTTTAGGTTTGCGACATCACTACTGAGAACCAATCGAGGTTTTTTTTCTTGGATGCTGTCCATAGAGGTTGACATTATGCAAAGTCCTTCGCACAGTGTGAGCTGTCACAGAAGCTCAAATTTCCATTGATAACCCCTGAGCCAAGTCTGAAGCACTTGCCTGTCTGTATTTCAGATCTAGTTTGTGCAAGTAGTGCACTGTCTGTGGCGTTATCTTAGGAGGATGGCCAATGTGGCTCTGATTAGTGGTAATATGGCTCGTTCTACATCTCGTGATTACTGCTACAACTTTTTTTTTACTGATTTTTAGTTAGTCACCAATCTTCTTGTAGCCTTTTCCATTTTTGTGAAGTCTCACAATCCGATTTTTCAGTTCCTCTGGCAATTCTTTCTCATGTGGAGCCATGATGCAGACATGCAAATAGACACAGCCCAAAGGTCCAAAATTGAGAAAGTTCTGGTATTCACAGGTGTTCATGCAATTAGGCTAATTGGAAATCATAGGTGTACTCAATTTTGATGCATTGAGTTTCTACTTTGGGGCTTGAATTTTCAAAACAGTCTTTCTATAGTATTTGTTTTTGATGGTTCATAAAAGGAAATGCTCTACTTGTCAACTTAGAAATAATGCAATTATTGAGAGGTGAAACAATTTCTAACTATTTAAGTGATATTGCATAGGGGTGTACTATATATTGTGTATGTGTATATATATATATATATATATATATATACTGTATATAAATATATATATATATACAGTATATATATATATATATATATATATGAGGTAGGTTAAGTGCACTCAAACTAACTGTATTCAAATGCCAGGGTGCTAAGGGGCAGGTAGATGGTAGATGTGGAACAAAGCACTCACTGGTATTGAAATATATTCAAACTTGAGTTTTAATTGCAGTGACGTTTCAGGGTGTTCACCCCTTTATCAGACCAGGTTGGTCTGATGAATGGGTGAAGACCCCGAAACGTAACTACAATTAAAACTCAAGTTTGAATATATTTCAAGACCAGTGAGTGCTTTGTTCCACATCTACTATATATATATATATATATATATATATATATATATATATATATATATATATATATATATATATATATATTCTAATAACATACATTGTTTTTATACAAGTTCTCTTTTTATTTATTTTGTTATTTACTTTTTCACAGTAACTGGCTTGGTGCAAGAATTTAAATAAAGTATGCCACTTCTGTATGTGAGGTGTTTTTTCATCCGTGACTCAACTGTAAAATTAATTTTGTTTACTAGAACTGTTCTTGCCTTATTGTAGGAAGGTTAAAACGATGACAAGGCTTGTGCAGATAGAAAATAGAAAAAAAAAAAAAAACCATCAAGTTCTTTACAGAAGTCTAAACCTTTTTTAAAGTTGAAGCAGGAGTGTCCAGCACACTGGAATATATTTCACACTTAAGATTAGTAAGATTTTATCAACATAATTACATATAAATAAAATATATATACTGTACTTATATATAAAAGAAAGTTTTTAACCCTTTGAGTGCTAAGCACTTTCCCACCTGGGTGCTAAGAGGGTTTTTTTATTTTTTTAAATATTTTTAAAAAAAATTTTTTCAGATCCCCACTGTTACACTGTTGGAAAGGTTGGGCGAGTACCTTTCCAACGGTGGGTCTTGGGGGTCTGTAGCTCCTTAGATGCCTGAGATACAGGCTTCTAAGCAGCAAGCCCCCTTTTCATATACTTATTCTTATTTTTAAATAAAGTTGCACAGTGACGTCATCCCGTCATTGCGCATGATGTCACTGCACATAACGTGAAGCACTGGCAATGCCTGTCACTATACAAGCCTGATCGCTGGGATAGGAGTGGGTGGGAGTCCCCAGATCTCTCTCAAGGTGGGAGAGAGCTAGCGACAGCTCTGAGTCGTCGTTAGCACCTGAGTGGGAAGCTCTGCGATGGCTCAGAGCCGTTGTTAGCACTGGAAGGGTTAAATAAGCAATGCTTTGGGCAGGGGGAACTCAGTGGGTTACCCTTTTATTATTTTTTGCCCTGATGCAGCTACGGTAAACCTTCTATGTATCACAAAAATCAATCCTCAAGCACCATTAACGTGTCATATTCTAATTCCTTGCGTTGGCTGGTCAGCTTCTCAATCACTGTGACTGACTCATTTGTACCCTTAGTATCTGGCTGATTAGTGACATTTGAGGACTAGAGTTGAGAAACTCTGCTATACATTGTGTCCAAGGGAATGTGTCTTGTAAAGTGTTTAGTAATGTGAAAAAATGCCACAAAGACCTGTCCCAGATATAAAGCCACAGTGAAATATTATAAAGGACAATATGTCATGGTAAAATATGTTCTGTACCTAAGTATACCACACTGAAATGAGCCCTATACAAGCTATATAACAAATTTGTCTGGTGTGTATGTTCTACTGACCCATTAAACCTTTAACATTTAAACATTATACTCTTGTTACCATTAAGAAGAAAGACACTAGACCATGTTTGTCAACATAATTAAAGGTCACTTTATTAACAAAATTGAATCAAATTTAAACAAGGCAAAGGGTCTCTTAACTAGAACTTGGAAATTGACATTGTGATCACCAGTGACTAATGACAACATTTAAAAGCCCACACTCCCCTATATCTATTACATGGTGCCTATGGACTGCCCAAGGTGCCTAACTAAGGTGCAGTTAGAGAGTACAGGTTTGTACATGAGGGTCGCTGACCCGCCTCTCCTCCTGCACCCTGTGCACCTCTTGGTCCCCAAACTGCACCCTTACCCGCCAACAATTACCACCTCTTGGGCCTGCAATTCTCTTTAACAAACTCAGCCTTGCCTTTTAGGTACGGTAGCTGTCCCATTGAATAGCTTCATTATTCCTGGGTGGAGAGTTGATGTAATAGGACTGATTAGTCCAACTAGTTCTATTTAGGAATCATTGTCCCCAAAGGACGTAACTCATTATATGACTATCAGTAGTGAGAAAAGAGACATATCAACACCAGAAATCTTCTACTACTTTAACACATGGGTATAGGTGGGAAGGAAGAAAGGAAAAATCAGTATGTCCTTCCCACCCCTGGTAAGTACTTAAAATAGCTCCACTGAGCTTATCCCTTTTTTCCTTCTTATTGTACTTTACTAGTGGCACTGTCTCTCCCCCCTGCCTAGCCCCTCCCCACCTCCCACCTCCCTCTCTAACACCCAGATGTGGGACGTGAGGAAGGGACAGCCCGAGGTGGAAAGCAGAGCCATTATTAAACCCAAGTAACTCTCCTGTGTAGCACATTTGGTTGCTCTCACATTCCCTCTCTTCCCCTCATTAAGCTGCATATATGATAAACTTAGTTAAGTGACATGAATATTACTTCCCTCATCATAAATGGCATAGTATTAAAGAACTATATGCGTGTTGTATGTGTTTTCACTATAAGCTGCTTTTTATCTTTTGTTGTTTTGATATTTTTGCTGCATTTCCATTCAATAAAACTGGATTTTAAAATAAATTCATGAAAACAGAAAAATTATCGGCTAGATTACGAGTTTTTTTGGTAAGGCTAACACTCAGTTTCAGCTCACCGCTCACCTACAAACAACGCTGGTATTACAGGTTTTTTTCAACCCGGCGTTATCCTCTAAAAAGTGAGCGGAGAGCAAAATTTAGCTCCACATCTCACCTCAATACCAGCGCTGCTTACGGTAGCGGTGAGCTGGAAAAACGTGCTCATGCACGATTTCCCCATAGGAAACAATGGGGCAGATTCGGCTGAAAAAAACCCACTACCTACAAAAAAGCAGCGTTCAGCTCCTAACGCAGCCCCATTGTTTCCTATGGGGAAAGTAAATGTATGTCTACACCTAACACCCTAACATGAACCTCGAGTCTAAACACCCCTAATATTACACTTAATCTTAATATTACACTTATTACACCCTAATCATCCGCCCCCGACATCGCCGACACCTGCATTATATTATATTATTAACCCCTAATCTGCTGCTCCGGACACCGCCACCACCTACATTATACTAATGAACCCCTAATCTGCTGCCCCCAACATCGCAGAACCCTACATTATATTAATTAACCCCTAATCTGCCACCCCCAATGTCGCTGCAACCTACCTACAATTATTAACCCCTAATCTGCCTCCCCCAACGTCGCCGCCACTATAATAAAGTTATTAACCCCAAACCTAAGTCTAACCCTAACCCTACCACCCCCCTTAATTTAAATATAATTTAAAATAATCTAAATAAAATTACTACAATTAAATAAATTATTCCTATTTAAAACTAAATACTTACCTATAAAATAAACCCTAAGCTAGCTACAATATAACTAATAATTACATTTGTATCTATCTTAGGGTTTATTTTTATTTTACAGGCAACTTTGTATTTATTTTAACTAAGTACAAGAGTTATTAAATAGTAAATAACTATTTAATAACTACCTAGCTAAAATAAGTACAAATTTACCTGTAAAATAAACCCTAACCTAAGTTACAATTATACCTAACACTACACTATAATTAAATTAATTACCTAAACTAACTACAATTAATTACAATTAAATTAAATAAACTAAAGTACGAAAAAAACCAAACACTAAATTACAGAAAATAATAAAATAATTACACCTAATCTAATCAACCTAATAAAATAAAAAAGCCCCCCAAAATAATAAAAATCCCTACCCTATACTAAATTACAAATAGCCCTTAAAAGGGCCTTTTGCGGGGCATTGCCCCAAAGTAATCAGCTCTTTTACCTGTAAAAAAAAGTACAATACCCCCCCAACATTAAAACCCACCACCCACACACCCAACCCTACTCTAAAACCCACCCAATCCCCCCTTAATAAAACCTAACACTAACCCCTTGAAGATCACCCTACCTTGAGACGTCTTCTCCCAGCCGGGCACAAGTGGTCCTCCAGACGGTTCGAAGTCTTCATCCTATCCAGGCAAAAGAGGACCTCCAGACGGGCAGAAGTCTTCATTCAGGCGGCATCTTCTATCTTCATCCATCCAAAGCGGAGCGGGTCCGTCTTCAAGCCAGCCGACGAGGAGCATCCATCCAGACCGACGACTACCCAATGAATGACGGTTCCTTTAAATGACGTCATCCAATATGGCGTCCCTTGAATTCTGATTAGGATAGGATTCTATCAGCCAATCGGAATTATGGTAGGAAAAATCCTATTCGCTGATGCAATCAGCCAATAGGATTGAACTTCAATTCTATTGGCTGATTGCATCAGCCAATAGGATATTTCCTACCTTAATTCCGATTAGCTGATAGAATCAGCCAATTGGAATTCAAGGGACGCCATCTTGGATGACGTCATTTAAAGGAACCGTCATTCGTCGGGTAGTCATCGGTCTGGATGGATGCTCCGCATCAGTTGACTTGAAGATGGACCCGCTCTGCTCCGGATGGATGAAGATAGAAGATGCCGCCTGGATGAAGACTTCTGCCTGTCTGGAGGTCCTTTTCTGCCCGGATAGGATGAAGACTTTGGACCATCTGGAGGACCACTTGTGCCCGGCTGGGTGAAAACTTCTCAAGGTAGGGTGATCTTCAAGGAGTTAGTGTTAGGTTTTATTAAGGGGGGATTGGTTTGGTTTTAGAGTAGGGTTGGGTGTGTGGGTGGTGGGTTTTAATGTTGAGGGGGTATTGTACTTTTTTTTTACAGGTAAAAGAGCTGATTACTTTGGGGCAATGCCCCCGCAAAATGCCCTTTTAAGGGCTATTTGTAATTTAGTATAGGGTAGGGATTTTTATTATTTTGTGGGGCTTTTTTATTTTATTAGGGGGATTAGATTAGGTGTAATTAGTTTAAAATTCTTGTAATTATTTTATTATTTTCTGTAATTTAGTGGGTTTTTTTGTACTTTAGATGATTTTATTTAATTGTATTTAATTGTATTTAGTTTATTTAATTTAATTGTAATTAATTGTAGTTAGTTTAGGTAATTAATTTAATTATAGTGTAGTGTTAGGTGTAATTGTAACTTAGGTTAGGGTTTATTTTACAGGTAAATTTGTACTTATTTTAGCTAGGTAGTTATTAAATAGTTAATTACTATTTAATAACTATTGTACCTAGTTAAAATAAATACAAAGTTGCCTGTAAAATAAAAATAAACCCTGAGATAGCTACAATGTAATTATTAGTTATATTGTAGCTATCTTAGGGTTTATTTTATAGGTATTTTGTTTTAAATAGGAATAATTTATTTAATTGTAGTTATTTTATTTAGTTTTATTTAAGTGAGGGTGTACCGCTCACTTTTTCCAAGACGTAATACCGGCGTTAGGAAAATCCCATTGAAAAGATAGGATACGCAATTGACGTAAAAGGATTTGCGAATGCGATATGTTAAAATCGCGGAAAAAAGTGAGCAGTACACCTTTACCTGTCAGACTCGTAATACCAGCGGGCGTTAAAAAGCAGCGTTTGAACCCCTCAACGCTGCTTTTTAAGGCTAACGCAAATTTCGTAATCTAGGTGTATATCTTTTACCAAATTGTCACAATCTGGGATATGCATGAATGCCTATTATTTTTTAACCTAATTATACTTATGTGTTGGATTTGGGGATAATAAGGGCAAACAAATATGCCTGTAGTGGTACTTGCTATGAAAGTTTAAAGGGACATGAAACCTAATTTTTTTTTTCTTTCATGATTCAGATAGAGCATGTAATTTTAAACAGCTTTCCAATTTACTCATATTGTCTAATTTATTTTGTTCTCTTGGTTGAAAAAGATACCTAGCTAGGCTCAGGAGTTGCTGATTAGTGATGTTGTGAATAGTTCGCCGGCGAATAGTTCCCGGCGAACATAGCTTGTTTGCGTTCGCCGTGGCGGGCGAACATATGCGATGTTCGATCCGCCCCCTATTCATCATCATTGAGTAAACTTTGACCCTGTATCTCACAGTCTGCAGACACATTTCAGCCAATCAGCAGCAGACACTCCCTCCCAGACCCTCTCAGCTCCTGTGCAGCAGCCATTTTAGATTCATTCTGATCCTGCATTCTTAGTGAGAGGAGGGATAGTGCAGCTGCTGCTGATTTTATAGGGTAATTGATAGCTAGGCTAGTGTATTCAGTGTCCACTACAGTCCTGAAGCACTCATCTGATCTCTGCTGTAAGGACAGCACCCCAAAAAGCCCTTTTTAGGGCTAGAACATCTTTTTTTTTTTTGCCTGTGTAATTTTGACTGTAAAACATCAGTCTGCTAGTGTAATCTAATAGCAGTTGCCTGCCTGCCAGTGCCAGCGTGTGTGCCAGGCCCACTTGCCAACTAGTGCCACCACTCATATCTGTTGTAACAGTATTGTAATTTTTATTTTTTTATTTTTTTTTTACTGTGAAACATCAGTCTTCTAGTGTAATCAAATTGCAGTTGCCTGCCTGCCAGTGTGTGTGCCAGGCCCACTTGCTAAGTGCCACCACTCATATCTGTTGTGACAGTAGTGTAAATATTTTTAAAAAAAAACTTTTTGGACTGTGAAACATCAGTCTGCTAGTGTAATCTAATTGCAGTTGCCTGCCTGCCAGCGTGTTTGCCATGCCCACTTGCCAACAAGTGCCACCACTCATATCTGTTGTAACAGTAGTGTAATTTTTTTTAAAAAAACTTTTTTGACTGTGAAACATCAGTCTGCTAGTGTAATCTAATTTCAGTTGCCTGCCTGCCAGCGTGTGTGCCAGGCCCACTTGCCAACTAGTGCCACCACTCATATCCGTTGTAACAGTAGTGTAAATATTTTTAAAAAAACTTTTTTGACTGTGAAACATAAGTCTGCTAGTGTAATCTAATTGCAGTTGCCTGCCTGCCAGCGTGTGTGCCAGGCCCACTTGCCAACTAGTGCCACCACTCATATCTGTTGTAACAGTAGTGTAAATTTAAAAAAAAAAAATTTTTTGACTGTGAAACATCAGTCTGCTAGTGTAACCTAATAGAAGTTGCCAGCCTGCCAGCGTGTGTACCCAGCCCACTTGCCAATTAGTGCCACCACCACTCATATCTGTTGTAACAGTATTGTAATTTTTTTTTAAAAAAAAAACTTTTTTGACTGTGAAACATCAGTCTGCTAGTGTAATCTAATTGCAGTTGCCTACCTGCCAGCGTGTGTGCCAGGCCCACTTGCCAACAAGTGCCACCACTCATATCTGTTGTAACAGTAGTGTAAATTTAAAAAAAAAAAATTGACTGTGAAACATCAGTCTGCTAATGTAATCTAATTGCAGTTGCCTGCCTGCCAGCGTGTGTGCCAGGCCCACTTGCCAACTAGTGCCACCACTCATATCTGTTGTAACAGTAGTGTAAATATTTAAAAAAAAAAAACGTTTTTGACTGTGAAACATGTCTGCTAGTGTAATCTAATTGCAGTTGCTTGCCTGCCAGCGTGTGTGCCAGGCCCACTTGCCAACTAGTGCCACCACCACTCATATCTGTTGTAACAGTAGTGTAAATTTTTTTTAAAAAAAAACTTTTTTGACTGTGAAACATCAGTCTGCTAGTGTAATCTAATAGCAGTTGCCTGCCTGCCAGCGTGTGTGCCAGGCCCACTTGCCAACTAGTGCCACCACTCATATCTGTTGTAACAGTAATGTAAAAAAATGTTAAAAAACTTTTTTGACTGTGAAACATCAGTCTGCTAGTGTAATCTAATTGCAGTTGCCTGCCTGCCAGCGTGTGTGCCAGGCCCACTTGCCAACAAGTGCCACCACTCATATCTGTTGTAACAGTAGTGTAAAAAAAATGTAAAAACATTTTTTTGACTGTGAAACATCAGGCTGCTAGTGTAATTTAATAGCAGTTGCCTGCCTGCCAGCGTGTTTGCCAGGCCCACTTGCCAACTAGTGCCACCACTCATATCTGTTGTAACAGTATTGTAAATTTTTTTTTAAAAAAACTTTTTTGACTGTGAAACATCAGTCTGCTAGTGTAATCTAATTGCAGTTGACTGCCTGCCAGCGTGTGTGCCAGGCCCACTTGCCAACTAGTGCCACCACTCATATCTGTTGTAACAGTAGTGTAAATATTTTAAAAAAAACTTTTTTGACTGTGAAACATCAGTCTGCTAGTGTAATCTAATTGCAGTTGCCAGCGTGTGTGCCAGGCCCACTTGCCAACAATTGCCATCACTCATATCTGTTGTAACAGTAGTGTAAATTTTTTAAAAAAAACTTTTTTGACTGTGAAACATCAGTCTGCTAGTGTAATCTAATTGCAGTTGCATTCCTGCCAGCATGTGTGCCAGACTCACAGCGTATACTGTGCCCACTTGCCCAGTGCCACCACTCATATCTTGTTTAATAGTAGTGTAAGTGTACATTTAAAAAAATAAAAACTTTTTGGACTGTGAAACATCAGTCTGCTTTTTTGTGTCAGGCTCACAGCGTATACTGTGCCCATTTGCCCAGTGCCACCACTCATATCTTGTTTAATAGTAGTGTAAGTGTACATTTAAAAAAAATTACAGGCAGAGGCAGGCCACCCCGCAGGTGCCGTCGTGGTCGTGGTGCTGTGATTCCCTTTGGCCGTAGAATAATGCCCAGTGTTCAGAGGCAATGTCCCATGAACTCGAAAAGTTCTGAGGAGGACATAGTTGACTTTTTAACACAGGACACCCAATCTTCTATAGCTTCTGCTCTGAACCTTGACGCACCATCCTCCTCCAGCTTATCTTCGGGCACCTCTCAAGTTACCACCACCACACCGCCGCTTCACTTGATGTGTCAGAGGAGTTTTTTACACATCAGTTGGAAGAAATGAGTGATGCACAACCATCATTGACAGAGGATGTAGATAACAGTGATATGTCTCAGTCAGGCAGCATTACAGACATGGACGTATGGTGTGATGATGAGGATGTTGTAGCCGCTGCTGCTTCCTTTGTTGATTTGTCAGATACAAGTGAAGCGGTTGATGATGACGATGCGTCCGTGGATGTTACGTGGGTGCCCGCAAGAAGAGAAGAAGAACAGGGGGAAAGTTCAGAGGGGGAGACAGAGAGGAGGAGGAGGAGACTAGTTGGAAGCAGGGGGAGGTCGTCGCAAGGAGCTAGTGGCACAGTCAGACAGCATGCATCGGCACCAGGGGTCAGCCAGACAGCATGCCAATCAACGCATGCTGTTGCCACCACCAGAATGCCGTCATCGCAGAGCTCAGCAGTGTGGCATTTTTTTGTGTGTCTGCCTCTGACAACAGCGATGCCATTTGCAACCTATGCCAAAAGAAACTGAGTCGTGGGAAGTCCAATACCCACCTAGGTACAACTGCTTTGCGAAGGCACATGGTCACACATCACAAATGCCTATGGGATCAACACATGAGTAGAAGCAGCACACAAACTCAAAGCCGCCATCCTCCTCCTGGTCCAGCATCTTCAGCCACGTCAACCACTGCTGTCCTCCTTGCCCCCTCTCAACCATCTGCCACTCCGTCTCTCTTCCAGAGCAGTTCCTGCTCATCTGCCCACAGTCAGGTGTCTGTCAAGGACATGTTTGAGCGTAAGAAGCCAATACCTCAAAGTCACCCCCTTGCCCGGCGTCTGACAGCTGGCTTGTCTGAACTCTTAGCCCGCCAGCTTTTACCATACAAGCTGGTGGAGTCTGAGGCGTTCAAAAATTTTTTAGCTATTGGGACACCGCAGTGGAAGGTACCCGGACGAAATTACTTTTCACAAAAGGCAATCCCTCACCTGTACTCGATTGTGCGAAAGGAAGTAATTGCATGTCTGGCACACAGTGTTGGGGCAAGGGTCCATATGACCACTGATAGCTGGTCTGAAAAGCATGGTCAGGGCAGGCATATCACCTACACTGCTCATTGGGTAAACCTGCTGATGGCTGCCAAGCATGGAATGTGTGGCTCTGCAGAGGAGGAGTTGGTGACACCGCCACGACTTGCAGGCAGGCCTGCTGCCACCTCCACTACTCCTCCTACTCCATCCTCTTCCATAACCTCCTCGGATGAGTCCTCTTCTGCTGCTGCGTCTTGCTCCACATCAACAGCACCCCCCCCCAGCTCCGCAGGTACTATTCCACATCCCGGATACGGCAGTGTCATGCCGTCTTGGGGTTGACTTGCCTGAAAGCAGAGAGTCAAACCGGACCAGCACTCCTGTCCGCCCTGAACACACAGGTGGATCGGTGGCTGACTCCGCACCAACTGGAGATTGGCAAAGTGGTTTCTGACAATGGAAGTAATTTGGTGGCGGCATTGAAATTGGGCAAGTTGACACATGTGCCGTGCATGGCACATGTGTGTAATCTGATCGTACAATGCTTTGTGCATAAGTACCCAGGCTTACAGGATGTCCTGAAGCAGGCCAGGAAGGTGTGTGGCCATTTGAGGTGTACCTACACGTCCATGGCGAACTTTTCCGATATCCAGTGGTGAAACAACATGCCAGTGAGGCGCTTGATTTACTACAGCCCGACACGTTGGAATTCAACACTCCCAATGTTCGACCACCTGCTCCAACAAGAAAAAGCCGTTAACGAGTATTTGTATGACCGGGGTGCTAGGGCAGCCTCTGCGGAGCTGGGAATATCTTTTGCCACGTTACTGGGCACTCATGCGCAATGCCTGTAGGCTCATGCGTCCTTTTGAGGAGGTGACAAACCTAGTCAGTCGCATTGAAGGCACCATCAGCGACATCATACCATTTGTTTGCTTCCTGGAGCGTGCTCTGCGAAGAGTGCTGGATCAAGCCGTAGATGAGCGTGAAGAGGAAGAGGAAGAGTTGTGGTCACCATCACCACCAGAAACTGCCTTATCAACATCGCTTGCTGGACCAGCGGCCACGCTGGAAGAGGATTGTGAGGAAGAGGAGTCAGAGGAGGAATGTGGCTTTGAGGAGGAGGAGGAGGAGGAGGAAAACCAACCACAACAGGCATCCCAGGGTGCTCGTTGTCACCTATCTGGTACCCGTGGTGTTGTACGTGGCTGGGGGGAAGAAGATACCTTCAGTGACATCACTGAGGAAGAGGAACGGGACATGACTAGCTCGGCATCCAACCTTGTGCAAATGGGGTCTTTCATGCTGTCATGCCTGTTGAAGGACCCTCGTATAAAAAAGCTGAAGGAGAACGACCTGTACTGGGTGTCCATGCTACTAGACCCCCGGTATAAGCATAAAGTGCCCAAAATGTTACCGAATTACAACAAGTCGGAAAGGATGCAGCATTTCCAAAATAAATTAAAAAGTATGCTTTACAAAGCGTTTAAGGGTGATGTCACAGCACAACGTGAATCTAACAGGGGAAGTAATCCTCCGACTCCCATGACCATGCCGGCAAGGACAGGATGCTTTACAGACGTGTTGTTGATGGAGGACTTGCGGAACTTTTTAACTCCTATGCATAGCCACAGCCCTTCGGGGTCAACCCTCAGAGAACGACTCGACTGACAGGTAGCAGACTACCTCGCCATAACTGCAGATCTCGACACTCTGAGGAGCGATGAACCCCTTGACTACTGGGTGTGCAGGCTTGACCTGTGGCCTGAGCTATCCCAATTTGCCATAGAACTTCTGGCCTGTCCCACTTCAAGTGTCCTGTCAGAAAGGACCTTCAGTGCAGCAGGAGGTATTGTCACTGAGAAGAGAAGTCACCTAGGTCAAAAAAGTCTAGATTACCTCACCTTTAATAAGATGAATGAGGGATGGATCCCGAAGGGACTGACATTGGGCGATACATTCAAATAAAAAAGGCCTGATGACATCAGCTGCCTTGGGCTAAAAATGGTCCACACGCTGCTGTATTTTATCTTCAAATGCCGGATGACTTGCGTGACTTATCCGCCACCAACTAGGGTTCAAGCCGCAATGTTTTAGGGCACTTTCTGCCTGGGAAACAAACATAAATTTTTCTGGGCAACAATACCTAATTTTTCAGGCATGTGTACATTCCAAATTTTTCTGGCCTCTGGTGCTGCACTGTGGCTTCAAAAACAAAAACAAAAAAAGACACTTAACAGGATTAAACTGATAGGAATAGTACTACTTAACACACCACTCCTATCTGGTGGCACATTAGATTGCATGCGCAGTGCCCCAAATTTGAAGTAGGAAGACCGACCAAGCATCTTTTTCCATCTCCTGGTTCCTAAAATCCATGCCATATACACATCCCCTGATAGGGGACACCGCAGTGGAAGGTACCCGGCCGAAATTTCTTTGCACAAAAGGCAATCCCCAACCTGTACTCGATTGTGCAAAAGGAAGTAACCTTACCATGGGTCCCAGACCGCACGTCTTGTAATTCTCTATCTGGGAAATTATATATCTAGCAAATCTATCTATTTATCTATCAAATCTATCTAACTATCAATTGTATCTATCAAATGTATATTGCATCTATTGATCAATGTAATCTATGTATCTATCTATCAAATCTATCTTTCTCGTGGCCGGACTGTTTTGTGACAGCCACTTGTGTTTCGGCCAAATGTCCATCGGCCAAATGTCCATCGGCTAAATGTCCGGCCACGATTGCACGCACAGTGCCCCAAATTTGAAGTAGAAGGACCGACCAAGCATCTTTTTCCATCTCCCGGTTCCTAAAATCCATGCGATATACACGTCCCCTGGCGACGCAACTGCCTCTGGGAACCTTACCATGGGTCACAGACCGCACGTCTTGTAATTCTCTGTCTGGGAAATTATATATTTATCAAATCTATCTATCTATCAATTTTATCTAACTATCAATCATATCTATCAAATGTTTATTGCATCTATTCATCTATGTAATCTATGTAACTATCTATCAAATCTATCTATCTCGTGGCCGGACTGTTTTGTGACAGCCACTGGTGTTTCGGCCAAATGTCCGTCGGACAAATGGCCGTCGGCTAAAAGTCCGGCCATGATTGCACGCGCAGTGCCCCAAATTTGAAGTAGGAGGACCGACCAAGCATCTTTTTCCATCTCCCGGTTCCTAAAATCCATGCCATATACACGTCCCCTGGCGCAGCAACTGCCTCTGGGAACCTTACCATGGGTCCCAGACCGCACGTCTTGTAATTCTCTGTCTGGGAAATTATATATCTATCAAATATATCTATTTATCTATCAAATCTATCTAACTATCAATCGTATCTATCAAATGTATATTGCATCTATTGATCTATGTAATCTATGTATCTATCTATAAAATCTATCTCGTGGCCGGACGGTTTTGTGACAGCCACTTGTGTTTCAGCCAAATGTCCGTTGGCCAAATGTCCATCGGCCAAATGTCCGTCGGCTAAAAGTCCAGCCACGATTGCATGCGCAGTGCCCCAAATTTGAAGTAGGAGGATCGACCAAGCATCTTTTTCCATCTCCCGGTTCCTAAAATCCATGCCATATACACATCCCCTGGCGCCACAACTGCCTCTGGGAACCTTACCATGGGTCTCAGACCGCACGTCTTGTAATTCTCTGTCTGGTAAATTATATATTTATCAAATCTATCTATTTATCTATCAAATCTATCTAACTATCAATCGTATCTATCAAATGTATATTGCATCTATTGATCTATGTAAGCTATGTATCTATCTATCAAATCTATCTATCTCGTGGCCGGACTGTTTTGTGACAGCCACTGATGTTTCGGCCAAATGTCCGTCGGCCAAATGGCCGGCTAAAAGTCCGGCCACGATTGCACGCGCAGTGCCCCAAATTTGAAGTAGGAGGACCGACCAGGCATCTTTTTCCATCTCCCGGTTCCTAAAATCCATGCCATATACACGTCCCCTGGCACAGCAACTGCCTCTGGGAACCTTACCATGGGTCCCATACCGCAGGTCTTGTAATTCTCTGTCTGGGAAATTATATATCTATCAAATCTATCTATTTATCTATCAAATCTATCTAACTATCAATCGTATCTATCAAATGTATATTGCATCTATTGATCTATGTAATCTATGTATCTATCTATCAAATCTATCTATCTCGTGGCCGGACTGTTTTGTGACAGCCATTTGTGTTTCGGCCAAATGTCCGTCGGACAAATGTCGTCGGACAAATGGCCATCGGCTGAAAGTATGGCCACGATTACACGCGCACTGCCCCAAATTTGAAGTAGGAAGACCGACCAAGCATCTTTTTCCATCTCCCGGTTCCTAAAATCCATGCCATATACACATCCCCTGGTGCAGCAACTGCCTCTGGGAACCTTACCATAGGTCCTAGACAGCACGTCTTGTATTTCTCTGTCTGGGAAATTATATATCTATCAAATCTATCTATTTATCTATCAAATCTATCTAACTATCAATCATATCTATCAAATGTATATTGCATCTATTGATCTATGTAATCTATGTATCTATCTATCAAATCTATCTATCTCGTGGCCGGACTGTTTTGTGACAGCCACTTGTGTTTCGGCCAAATGCCCGGAGGGGTGCATAAAAACACGGAACCTGTTGCGGACTTAACGGTGGCCTCTTAACTCCCTCCTGACATAAGAAGCTGCATAGATACCAGGCCCGCCGCAAAACTACATGTAAGAGATAAGGTGAGAGGGGAGTTACAGCTTTACGGGGCCAATCTTGGGCAGAAACAGTTTGGGGGGAGCCTCTTTTGAACTGATTACATATCGGAGACACTGTGAAACGGCTCTGTTCCTAGGCTAGCATCACAGCCCCTTTACGCAAAGAGTGATCAACCCCTAAACATAATATAGGTCTAAGATAGACCGACATAGGCCCTGAAGACACCTTAGACTTGCCATACTGATCTTGAGGCTTTCCATCTCACACATTATTACTTGTCAGTTGTGAACTGCTTATAGAAATCTTCCATTACCAAGATATACAGAAAAGCAACTCAGTTTGGAACCTTGCTGGCCTACCGTTACATTATCTCATATACCCACATGTGGCAACATAGGGTCCTACAGAGGAGCATACATCTGATTCACTCTAGCTCCTTTAATACAGTGACCACTGGGCTCATGCTGAAAGGGATGCCAAATAAAAAACCACCAAAAGCATCTAGGGATTGCAAATTATCCACTATGAACAGCTACTTAAGACCGGTTGAGCCTGTTATATCACCTCTCCCTGACCATCACCCCCTGCATTTCCCATCAGAGGAGCCCCCGATACACAGGGAAAGCACTGATTCCATGCAACATGTTACCAAAGGTGATCTTAAATATTTTGCTTCCAGAGACGACATCAGAGAAGCTATGCAGGAAGTAAAAGATTTATTTGGCGAATTTAAAAAAGATATCACAGCTCTAGAGCAAAGAGTCACACACCTAGAAGATAAACAGGAGTCTCAACAAAAGGATATACAAACACAAGCAGATAATATATAGATACATGCTGATATGCTACATAACCTAATGGACAGAATGGAGGACCTAGAAAATAGGAGCCGCCGGAATAATTTGAGAATCCGCGGTATCCCAGAGTCCATCTCGCCAACAGCCCTGACAGGCTATTTACAGCGTCTCTTCTGAACGGCTAAAGAAACACCATCATCACCAGAGGTTCCTATAGAAAGAGCGCATCGTGCTCTGCGCCCGAGACCACCACGAAAGCACCAATTCGGGATGTGATTGTGAGATTGTTCTCTTTTCGGGACAAAGAAGAAATTCTAAAGCGGTCAAGGAACAAGACCCCCCTTACACATGCTGGGAGAGAGGTGCAGATATATCCAGATGTCTGCCCCGCCACTCTACAAAAAAGAAGGGACTTAAAATTTGTTACGGCGGTTCTCAGAGATAACAACATCCCCTATAGATGGGGATTCCCAACCTGCATTATCGCTACAAAAGACAACACCTCTACAGTACTCCGATCATATGCGGACCTCCCAGCATTCAACAAAAGTCTAAACCTAAAGATTCAACTCCCGGCATCACTAGCTCACCTGCAAGAAGACCCTACTGCAGCAAGAGCTGTGGTACCACAGAACCCATCATGAAGCAGAACTTACAGACCCTGACCTTTCAAACCGCTATAGTGAACTTGTTTGGCTGGCTGGCTCTGGCCGGACGGGGGGATCCCCCTCTGGCTGGAACTGGCCCACCTGAGAAGATGGTGGGGCAGGACTTTCCAATGTCTCTGAGACCTCAGACTACTATCATCTTGCAGATAAGTGCTTAATGAATAATTGTTGTGTTGGCCTATACGGTTAGAATGTTCATTTGACGTTTATATGTATAAAGGTTATCATTACTCAGCCGTGCAGTCCTGACAAAACATGGTACATTATACATAAGTGCTTAATGAATAACTGTTGTGTTGGCCTGTACGGTTAGAATATTTATTTGACATTGATACATACAAAGGTTATCATCACTCAGCCGTGCAGTCCTAGCAAAACATGGTACATTTACATAATAAGTACAGCTCTAGTTACAGCACACCGCACACCCGCAAGCTTTAGATCACAGATCCACATTATACTACCTCCCCACACTCACCCACTCTCACACCACACACACTGCCACAACTAACATCATACGTACAAACAAGTACCCATCAAAGACATATCACTAATCAAAATGTATACTTCTAAGGCATTAGACTAGGGAAATTTCCCCTAGTGATTTTGTTTCATATTATTGTTATATTCTGTATTGAGTGTTAAATTTATTGTTCTTGTTTCATAGTCCAGAGAAAGTTTTTTACTCTCACTCCCTCTACCTCTGCACCTTACCTAGGCTAACCTTTACCTGCCTCCCCATCCCTCCTGGCCCTCACCCTCTACTCATTTCCTCTCTCCCTTTCACCCACTCCCCCTACACAATGTCAAAACATAAAAAACGCTCCCAATCTCATGGGATCAAACTGATCACGATCAACACTAAGGGACTCAATAGCCCCGGTAAAAGGTCCATAATACTCAACGACCTACAAAAGATGGGGGGGGCATGATCTTCCTCCAGGAGACACATTTTAAAAATGGCCATGAGCCCAAATGGTATCAGAAACATTATACACAAGCTTACTTTGCGTCAGGCCCAACCAGGAAAGCAGGAGTGGGCATATTGTTCAACACAAAAATCTCTTTTAGCCCCACACATATAGAGAGAGACCCAGAATGTCGATATATCATTATAGTTGGCCTTCTATACAATAGACCTATTACACTGGCTAATTTATACTCTCCTAACACAGCGCAGGCTTCCTTCCTCAACAAGGTGTCACAAAAGATACTAGAACTTCAAAAAGGGGTCCTCTTCATGGGTGGAGATTTTAATATTCCCATGAATCCTGCCATGGACACTTCCAGCGGTTCCTCCAGCGCCTCTCCTAGGACAATTAAACAAATAAACCGTCTCATGAGGGACCTAGTGGTCCATGATGTTTGGCGTATAACGCACCCAAATAATAGGGATTATACTTTCTACTCCCACCCCCATAACGTCTACACCAGAATAGACTACATCTTTACAGACACCACAGGCTTAACCACAATAGCAGACAGTACCATACATAACATCACATGGTCAGACCATGCCCCTGTCGCCTGTACGCTCCTTTGGTAAGAAGCCCCCATCTCAGAATGTGGAGATTGGATGATACCCTGCTAGATAACCCCATTAATATCACTGATCTCACTAACACACTGCAGGAATACTTCCATCTCAATCTGACAGATAACATCCCTCTAACCACCATCTGGGAAGCCCACAAGTGCGTGGTTCGCGGGGAACTCATTAAGATAAGGGCAAGACACAACAGACTTAAGAGAGAAAAATTACAAAACTTAATGACTTTACTATCCCAACTTGAACAACAACACAAAGACAATCCCACTAATCAGCCCATCCTGGCTGATCTGGAGCTGGCTAAAAATAATCTGCTGAGTCACCTGCGAGAAGAATACCAAAAAAAAGCACTACTAATTAAGCAAAAATTCTTCGAGCAGGGTGATAAAGCAGGCAAAATGCTCGCTAGGGCTATAACACGTAGAAAAACTAAATCCTACGTACACGAGATTAGTGATTCAAAGGGCAATATTCCTCGAGATGCGAAAAATATAGCAAATGCTTTCATGAGCTATTACAAAATGCTATACAACCTGGCCCCAAACCCCACAAACTCGTCGGATACCGAGCCTTCTGGGGAGGATCCCCCCCAGATACACAGCTACCTTTCAGAATCCACTCTTCCTCAACTCACTGAGGAAGACAAGATTTCACTAGACAAACCCTTTACACTCATGGAAATTCTCCAAACTATAAAGGACAGCTCTTCCCTCCCGAGCAATATGCTAGAGGCTCACATTGTTGTTCTTCCCAAACCCGGCAAACCTCCCACAAAACCAGAGAACTTCCGCCCAATATCCTTACTAAATTCCGATATTAAGATTTTAGCTAAACTAATTGCGAACAGAATCAATAGAGTCCTGCCACAACTCAGATCCACGGATCAAGTGGGTTTTATCCCAAAATAGAGAGGCAAGAGACAACACCCTTAAAGTGCTACAACTGATTACACATGCAAATATAACTTCCACCCCCCCTCACTTTACTTTCGACGGATGCGGAGAAAGCATTTGACCGAGTCAATTGGTCTTTTATGCTTTCTACCCTTAAAAAAATGAACTATGGCCCTATTCTCATTAAAAGAGTAATGTCACTTTATTCATCACCTAAAGCTAGGGTTTATGTAAATAGTGTCCTGTCTGATCCGTTCTGCATAGCGAACAGAACGAGACAGGGATGTCCGCTTTCCCCGGTTTTGTTTGCCATCTCCATAGAACCACTGGCTAGTAGGATCAGGTCCAACCCGTCCATCTCGGGACTCAAAATCCAAGACACTGAGCATAAGTTGACTATGTATGCCGACGACATACTCCTCACCCTTACCAATACCTTACACTCTTTGCCAGAAGTCCTAAAAGAAATGGAGCTGTATGGTAGTATCTCAAATTTTCACCTAAACCTTGCCAAGTCAGAACTCTTAAACATTAACAAGCCCCGAGAACACTTTAATATAATTTCTAACACATGCCCACTTAGAAGAGTACACAAAGAACTTATTTACCTGGGAGTCATCATAAAATCAACCCTGTCCGACACGATAGAGGCTAACTATAAAAAAATTAAAGACGATATAATCTTAGACCTATCAAGATGGAGGAAAAAATCCATCTCATGGCTGGGTCGGATTCATCTGGTTAAGATGAATATTTTGCCACGGATCCTGTACATCCAGCAAACGGTTCCCATGTCCCCATCCTCCTCACACTTACATCATATAGAGAAGGCAATGGAAGAGTTTGCAGGGAATCAGACCTAGAATAAATAAAAATACCCTGTATAGATCCCGTGCAGCGGGAGGCATTGGTCTCCCTAACATACACTCATATGGTCAAGCCATCTCACTTCAGCGAATAGTGGAATGGAGTCAGAACATGCCACACAAGGCATGGGTAGGAATCGATGTAGACATATTAAAGTGCCACAACGTGGGTTCCCTAGCAAGGCTCCCCCAGAAACACGGTCCCCCACAAATATTATCGTATCCTTTGATAGGCGAAACGCTACAAGTATGGGATAAGATCTCAGCCACACAGACGCATATCTCCTCGCCTGTTTCACCTCTAACCCCTATTAGAGATAATCCAGATATAAATATCCCCCCGCTGTGGGTAGAACCAAAAGAGCCCTACCATTAAACAGGCTCTCCCTTCACGGAGTCACTACAAACAATAAAATAAAAACGATACAAGAACTTAGGGACTGGGACGCCGAACTTTTCACTTCTTGGTTTCATTGTGCCCAAATTTCTCACTACATTATGACACACAGACACAAAGCGTCGATTCTCAGACAGCTCACACCTTTTGAGACTCTTTGCATGCTAGCCTCCCCGACAAAACATGTAATATCACGTCTGTACAATATGCTTCAGTTTAGTGGCCTACAAAATCTACCCCCCCTACGTACAGGGGTGGCACAGGGAGTTGGGACGGGAATATGACCTTAAACAATAGAATAAAGCCTTTCTGGTAACAAAAAGCTGCTCAATCTCAGCCAGAACACAAGAATCGCAGTATAAATTCTTGAGCAGATGGTACCTAACCCCACGACAAATTAAGAAAATATACCCTAACACGTCAGAGAGGTGCTGGAGGGGATGTGGAGAAGAAGGGACCATGCTTCATGTGTGGTGGTCCTGTCCCAAATTGACAGACTATTGGCGAGAGGTTTTTAAAGAGATCAATAAAAAGTTGAATATCACTATTCGCCCAAACCCCTCACTTCTGCTATACATTGACCTCCCTAAATTCAAAAGCTGGCAAGACAGATCTCTTTTCATCATAATGATGAATGGAGCAAAATCACTGATACCAAAGGGTTGGAAGTCGGAAAGAGTTCCTACCCTCCTTGACTGGGAACAATGTGTCTCCACACAACTTCAGCTTGAAAGATATCACTACTTCAAAATTGGGAAACTAGATATTCATGAACTGATGAGTCTGACTTGGAAAGGCAACCCCTTATAATATCAGAAAGTAATATCTGGCACGTATTATGTCCCTCCATACTCATGTTACATAGGAGCCTTGGACCTGGGAACGGGTCACCTCCCCCCCATCCAATGATGTATTTTTCACCCCCCCTACCTTTTTTTTTATGGACACTCTTTCCCTCCACTCTCCGCTCCCCTCTCATCCCCCTCCCCCCTAGATACCCCTCTTATCCTTCCCCTCCCCTCCCCTTCTTCCTTCATTAGATAACTCTGGACTGTGGATTATACAAGTTGAGCTTTTTATTTCCTCCATAGCAATGACATTGGAGCTTTCAGTTCAGAATAATTCGTTTACTATAACAGAAAGTTAAAAAATGTTTAAAACTATTGCAAAACAAGTACAAAATGCATATGCCATACCCAAAGAGGGGAGAATCTCCCCTGCTATTATAAACAAGAGGACATCAATGCTCTTCGAAAAGCCTCCACAGTAAGATGGACAATGAGGACTAAGACCTATAATAGAACTTTCAAGGGACCACTTATTTTGTCTTATTTGATGGTGCATGCTGTACTCGTCCTCAGATTCAACTGTTCTTTTGTCTTTGGCATTTGTATCTTCAAATTTCTTTTATTTAATAAAGTTTTGCTTTTAAAAAAATAAATAAATAAATAAATACAAAGTTGCCTTAAAATAAAAATAAACCCTGAGATAGCTACAATGTAACTATTAGTTATATTGTAGCTAGCTTAGGGTTTATTTTATAGATAAGTATTTAGTTTTAAATAGGAATAATTAGTTATTGATAGGAATATTTATTTATTATTTATCAGAATTAAGGTAGAAAAAATCCTATTGGCTGATGTTAGCTGTAGGATGAAAAGGATGCTCTGCGTCGGATGTCTTGAAGATGGACCCGCTCCGCACCGGATGGATGAAGATAGAAGATGCCGTCTGGATGAAGACTTCTGCCCATCTGGAGGACCACTTCGCTTGGCTTGGATAAAGACTTCTCCCGGCTTCGTTGAGGACTTCAGCCTGGTTGGATGAAGACTTCTCCCGGTAAGGTGATCTTCAAGTGTTAGGTTTTTTAAGGGGGTATTGGGTGGGTTTTAGAGTAGGGTTGGTTGTGTGGGTGGTGGGTTTTAATGTTGGGGGGGGGATTTGTAATTTTTTTTACAGGTAAAAGAGCTGATTACTTTGGGGCAATGCTCTGCAAACGGCCCTTTTAAGGGCTATTTGTAATTTAGTGTAGGGTAGGGCTTTTTTTTATTTTGGGGGGCTTTTTTAATTTGTTAGGGGGATTAGATTAGGTGTAATTAGTTTAAAAATCTTGCAATTTGTTTATTATTTTCTATAATTTAGGGGGGGTTGTACTTTAGCTAATTTTATTTAATTGTATTTAATAGTATTTAATTTAGGGAATTAATTTAATTATAGTGTAGTGTTAGGTGTTAGTGTAACTTAGGTTAGGTTTTATTTTACAGGTCAATTTGTATTTATTTTAGCTAGGTAGTTATTTAATAGTTAATAACTATTTAATAACTATTCTACCTAGTTAAAATAAATTCAAACTTGCCTGTAAAATAAAAATAAACCCTACGCTAGATACAATGTAACTATTAGGTATATTGTAGCTAGCTTAGGGTTTATTTTATAGGTAAGTATTTAGTTTTAAATAGGAATAATTTAGTTAATGATAGGAATATTTATTTAGATTTCTTTTAATTATATTTAAGTTAGGGGGTGTTAGGTTTAGGGTTAGACTTAGGTTTAGGGGTTAATAACTTTAATATAGACGTTAGGGGCGGCAGATTAGGGGTTAATAAATATAGGTAGGTGGCGGCGGTGTTAGGGCCGGCAGATTAGGTGTTAATAATATTTAACTAATGTTTGCGAGGCGGGAGTGCGGCGGTTAAGGGGTTAATATGTTTATTATAGTGGCGGTGACATTGGGGGCGGCAGAGTAGGGGTTAATAAATATAATGTAGGGTTTGGCGATGTTGGGGGCAGCAGATTAGGGGCTCATAAGTATAATGTAGGTGGCGGCGGTGTCCAGCGGCAGATTAGGGGTTAATAATTATAATGTAGGTGTGGGCGATTTCGGGGGCGGCAGATTAGGGGTTAATAAGTGTAAGATTAGGGGTGTTTAGACTCTGGGTTCATGTTAGGGTGTTAGGTGTAGACATAAAATTTATTTCCCCATAGGAATCAATGGGGCTGCGTTACTGAGTTTTACGCTGCATTTTTGCAGGTGATAGACGTTTTTTCTGCCGGCTCTCCCTGTTGATTCCTATGGGGAAATCGTGCATGAGCACGTTACACCAGCTCACCGCTGGCTTAAGCAGCGCTGGTATTGGAGTGAGATTTGGAGCAAAATTTTGCTCAATGCTCACTTCTTGTCTTTTAACGATGGGTTTCAGAAAACTCGTAATACCAGTGCTGTAGGTAAGTGAGCAGTGAGGGAAAACTGCTCGTTAGCACTGCATAGCCTCTAACGCAAAACTCGTAATCTAGCCGAGTGATTGGTAAGTCCTAATATAAGGAATAAGTTCTCTTCTTGTAAATCTTGATTTGGTAAATTGAAGAAAATCCAGCCTAGTTGCGTGAATAAAATATCTAGAGTCAATAGCAAGTGCTGGCTGACTTTATTGTTTAAGTTTAGCAAAACAATGCCCAGTCGGCTTATATCAGATATATCAATCAACTTTGCATCAGACAGTTCCAACAGATACCACACTAGTACAGGCTAATACACCTCGTGTGCCTACCTTGTAGCTCAAATTGTCATTGGTTTAGCTGGGCACAGGAGTCTCTCTAGCTCCGTCTAGTTGGTTCTTCCGGGTTGTTCTCCCTGTGTGTTACTATGGGAAGTAGTTCCGTGATGGCTGTATATCCTTACTCTGCGCAGAGTGTGTGAGTTTATTTTGCAGGAAAATAGCTCCTTATCGAATCCGTGTCAATCCTCTACAGATATTGACTTCCTTCAATGTCAGCAAGCTGGACTGGTACCATCAATGCGTTACGCCGTTATACACAGCTTTTTCAAGATGTACTTGCTCACTACTTAACACACCTTTGTCTTTGACAAAAAATCCGAAAGGATTCAAAGATATGAGTGTCAGGGTGCCAGGAATCAGACTGAGACGAGAAGTGCAAAAATAATCACACCTTTATTAATAACAAAAAAATAATAAAAAGTCCACAAGTCAAATAACAAGCCAGGAGTCAAAACCAGAGCTGGTAGTCAGATGAGCCGAGTCAGGAGCGAAAGCGAATAGTCAGACGAGCCGGAATCAGGAACAAGGAAAACAGCAGAGTCAGGAACAAGCCAGGGATCAGGAACAAGGAAGGACGTCAGACAGCCAGGTAATACACAGGAACTCTCACAAACAGGTCTGAGACAAAACAAAGGCAAAGCATACTGAACAGAGGCCCTTTAAATAATAAGTGATGACATCACAATTCTGAGACTGCATCCTGTCTCACACAGATGATGCACACCAGTTTGGCCATAAAAGGAAGTGCAGGAAATGAGCAGCATCCCCCACAATGCACCATAGTCAGCAAGAGAGGTGAGTAAAATGGCTGCCAGCAGCACATGGCAAACAAAAGAGGGAAAAATCCCTGACAGTACCCTCCCCTCAACGACCCCTCCCCTGCGGGAGGACAAAAGGCTTATTTAGGAAACGGGCATGGAAGGCATGGAGGAGGGCGGGAGCATGAACATCAGAGGAGGGAACCCAAGAACGTTCATCCGGACCATAGCCCCTCCAGTGAACCAAATACTGGAGATGCTCCTCCAAAGCCGGAATACCCTGAGACATGCATGAATCAGGCAACAAGGATGGTTGAAACCCATAATTCGCCATGAACGGGGATAACTTGGAGGAAGCATTAATAGCACTATTACTAGCAAACTCTGCCCAAGGTAATAGTTCAGACCAATTATTGTGGTGATCTGAGACATAGCAACAGAGGAACTGTTCCAGAGCTTGATTAGACCGTTCCGCAGCCCCATTGGATTGAGGGTGATATGCCGAGGAGAAGGAAAGCTGGATCCCCATTTGAGCACAAAAGGAACGTGAGACAAACTGGCTACCCCCGTCCCCGACACTATCTCCTTGGGTAACCCATGTAAATGTAAGACCTCCCGGGCAAAAATTGAAGCAAGCTCCTGAACGGTAGGCAACTTCATCAAGGGAATGCAATGTGACATTTTAGAAAAACGGTCAACCACCATAAGGATAACAGTATTGCCATTGGAAACAGGGAGCTCGACAATGAAGTCCATGGAAAGATGTGTCCAAGAATGCTCACCATTAGCAATAGGTTGAAGAAGACCCACAGGAAGACGTCAAGGAGTCTTATTGTGTGCACAAACTGAGCAGGAGGCAACATACGCAGCAACATCAGAATGAAGACCTGGCCACCGGAATTGTCGAGTGACAGACCAAATCATTTGGTTCTTGCCTGGGTGACCTGCGGCTTTAGGATAGTGGTAAGTGTGCAAAAGTTTAGAACGAAGATTCTCAAGAACAAAACACGTACCACTAGGTTTCTTAGGAGGTGCATTGGTTTGTGCAGTGCAGGTAGGAGACCACATAATTAAACTGAGACAAAAATAGCGCCCATCTGGCCTGTTAGGGTGACAAACATTTTGCTTCAGATAGATAAGTTAAATTCTTGTGGTTAGTAAGAATGAGCACTGGCTTGCTAGTACCCTCGAGAAGATGCCTCCATTCCTTGAGTGCCAAAATTATGGCCAGTAATTCCCTGTCGCCAATTTCATAATTGCACTCCACTGGAGACAATTGCTTAGAGAAGAAACCACATGGATGCAAGGAACCGTCAGGCGTAGGACTTTGAGACAAGAGGGCACCTTCTCCAGCCTCAGACGCATCGACTTCAAGAACGAAAGGCAGGACAGGGTTAGGATGAGCCAGAACTGGAGCGGCAGCAAAGGCAGTCTTAAGACTATCAAAGGCCTTAATGGCAGTAGGTGACCTGCGGAGTGGATCATTCTCTTTACGGGTCATGTCTGTGATAGGTTTGACCAAGGAAGAAAAGTTTTTAATAAACTTTCAATAGTAATTGGCGAACCCCAAAAAACGTTGAATAGACTGAAGACCAACTGGGCGAGGCCACTGCAGAACTGCAGATAAGTTGTCAGGATCCATGGAGAACCCTGCAACGGAGATAACATAGCCTAGCAAGGTTACTTGAGTCTGATGGAACTCACATTTCTCGAGTTTACAAAACAGGCCGTTCTCACGTAGTCTCTGAAGAACCCGTGTAACATCAGAGCGATGAGCCTCAAGTGTGGGTGAGTGTATGAGGATGTCATCTAAGTACACCACAACACACTGTTGCATTATATCTTGTGGAAATCATTAATAAATTCCTGGAAAACAGCAGGAGCATTACATAGGCCAAAGGGCATTACAAGATACTCATAATGCCCGCTCCTGGTGTTAAATGCTGTTTTCCATCTGTGGCCCTCCTTGATCCTAACGAGATTGTACGCTCCTCTCAAATCAAGTTTAGTAAAGACCGTAGCTCCCTTGAGGTGGTCAAAGAGTTCCATAATGAGCGGAATAGGGTAAGCATTCTTAATGGTAAGATGATTAAGACCCCTATAATCGATGCATGGTCCTAACTCGCCACCCTTTTTATTCACAAAGAAGAAGCCAGCCCCTGCAAGAGAGCAGGATTTGTGGATGATCCCCTGCAACAGAGCATCGGCAACATACTCCTCCATAGCACAATTATCTGCAACAGACAGAGGGTAAACCCGGCCCTGAGGAGGAATGGCTCCGGGTTGCAGGTCTATGGCACAATCGTAAGACCAGTAAGGAGGCAACGTACCGGCACACCTTGTCAAAAACGTCTAGGAACTCTTGGTACTCCTCTGGCAATTGAGATACCGAAGAGGTGCACAAGACTTTAACTGGTTTCCGAAGACAAGTGGAAATACATTGCGGGGAGCACAACAAAATTTCGGACCTGCGCCAGTCAAGACTGGGATTGTGCTTTTGGAGCCCGGGATAACCCAGAACAACCGGAAAATGTGGAGAGTTTATCACCTGGAACTGGAGGGTTTCAAAATGGAGAGCCCCAACAGCCATGGACAACGGAGCAGTTTCGTGAGTAACTAGTGCGGGCTGAAGGAGCCTGCCATCAATGGCCTCAATAGCAAGCGGAACGGACCAAGGAAAAACAGGAATGGAGTGCTTTGATACAAAAGCACTGTCAATGAAATAGCCCGCAGCACCGGAGTCAACAAGAGTCTGGGTGACTATGGAGGAGTCCACCCAGGAAAGGACAACTGTGACCAAAGGTTTCTCCTTAAGCAGTTCCAGGGACGATGATAAACCACCCAAGGTCTGCCCCCGACACAACCTTAGGTGTGAGCGTTTCCCGGCCGTGTAGGACAAGACTTCAAAAGGTGGCCCTGTAACCCACAATAGAGGCAGAGCCCCTCCCTCCTCCTAAAGTCCGTGGAGAGACGCGTGAATCCCAACTGCATCGGCTCAGCAGTACCTGGTGACTCGGGACCAGGAGGCATGGGAGGAGAGGGAGGCATGGGTGGGAACGCACAATTAGGAGACAATGGAACAGGAGGCTTCCGCAAGCGCTCCTTAAAAGAGGGGCTCTCTTTGAGTCTGATGTCAATTAGGATCAAAAATTACACCAATGCCTCAAGATCCTCTGGTAAATCTCTGGCAGCAACTTTGTCTTTAATCACATCAGAGAGCCCATGAAAGAAGGCAGCAACAAGGACTTCATTGTTCCAACCAACCTCTGCAGCAAGCGTACGGAACTCAATAGCATACTGAGCAACAGATCTTGTACCTTGCTGAATGGACATGAGTCGTTTAGCAGCAGAGGAGGAGCGAGCCGGAACATCAAATACCCTTTGAAAGGAGGCCACAAATTCAGGGTAATTTGAAATCACAGGTTTATTAGTCTCCCACAAGGGATTAGCCCAGGCAAGAGCTGTGTCAGAGAGTAACACGATGAGAAATCCCCCCTTAGCTCTGTCAGAGGGAAACGCCTGAGGTAACATCTCAAAGTAAATGGCCACCTGGTTCAAAAACCCTCTGCACTGAATAGGATTGCCTCCATATCGCTGAGGTAGAGGTACAGAACCAGACATGATCCTGGTAGGACTAGGTGCAGCAGCGGAAACAGGAGCATCCATAACTTGTGGGACACTTTGGTCCAAATGTGCAGTGCAATGCGTTTGCAGGGCTAGTACAAAATTGATCCAAGCGGTGATCCTGTTCATCCATCCTGGAAATGATGGCAGGTAAAGGTGGATTATTAGCACCATCAGGATTCATGGCCTCTGCGTAATGTCAGGGTGCCAGGAATCAGACTGAGACGAGAGGTGCAAAAATAATCACACCTTTATTAATAACAAAAAAAAATAATAAAAAGTCCACAAGTCAAATAACAAGCCAGGAGTCAAAACCAGAGCTGGTAGTCAGACGAGCAGAGTCAGGAGCCAAAGCGAATAGTCAGACGAGCCGGAATCAGGAACAAGGAAAACAGCAGAGTCAGGAACAAGCCAGGGATCAGGAACCAGGAAGGACGTCAGACAGCCAGGTAATACACAGGAACTCTCACAAACAGGTCTGAGACAAAACAAAGGCAAAGCATACTGAACAGAAGCCCTTTAAATAATAAGTGATGACATCACAATTCTGAGACTGTATCCTGTCTCACACAGATTATGCACACCAGTCTGGCCGAAAAAGGAAGTGCAGGAAATGAGCAGCATCCCCCACAATGCACCACAGTCAGCAAGAGAGGTGAGTAAAATGGCTGCCAGGAGCACATGGCAAACAAAACAGGGAAAAAACCCTGACTATGAGTCTCTGTTAGAAATAAAGGCAGGCAAAGGACTTTAACTTAGAGATACATACATATAGTTGTTTTAATATGGATATGTATGTATACAAATATACAGTGGGGCAAAAAAGTATTTAGTCAACCACCAATTGTGCAAGTTCTCCCACTTAAGAAGATGAGAGACGCCTGTAATTTTCATCATAGCTATACCTCAACTATGAGAGACAAAATGTGGAAACAAATCCAGACAATCACATTGTCTGATTTGGAAAGAATTTATTTGCATATTATGGTGGAAAATAAGTATTTGGTCACCTACAAACAAGCAAGATTTCTGACTCTCACAAACCTGTATCTTCTTCTTTAAGAGGCTCATCTGTCCTCCACTCATTATCTGTATTAATGGCACCTGTTTGAACTTGTTATCAGTATAAAAGACACCTGTCCACAACCTCAAACAGTCACACTCTAAACTCCACTATGGTGAAGACCAAAGAGCTGTCGAAGGACACCAGAAACAAATTGTAGACCTGCACAAGGCTGGGAAGACTGAATCTGCAATAGGCAAGCAGCTTGGTGTGAAGAAATCAACTGTGGGAGCAATAATTAGAAAATGGAAGACATACAAGACCACTGATAATCTCCCTCGATCTGGGACTCCACACAAGATCTCACCCCATGGGGTCAAAATGATCACAAGAACGGTAAGCAAACATCCCAGAACCACACGGGGGGACCTAGTGAATGACCTGCAGAGAGCTGGGACCAACGTAACAAAGGCTACCATCAGTAACAAACTACGCCACCAGGGACTCAGATCCTGCAGTGCCAGACGTGTCCCCCTGCTTAAGCAAGTACATGTCTGGGCCCATCTGAAGTATGCTAGAGAGCATTTGGATGATCCAGAAGCAGATTGGGAGAATGTCATATGGTCATATGAAACCAAAGTAGAACTGTTTGGTAGAAACACAACTTGCTGAGTTGCAACCAAAGAACACTATACCTACTGTGATGCATGGAGATGGCAACATCATGCTTTGGGGCTGTTTCTCTGCAAAGGGAACAGGACGACTGATCTGTGTACATGAAAGAATGAATGGGGCCATGTATCGTGAGATTTTGAGTGCAAACCTCCTTCCATCAGCAAGGGCATTGAAGATGAAACATGGCTGGGTCTTTCAGCATGACAATGATCCCAAACACACCGCCCGGGCAACGAAGGAGTGGCTTCGTAAGAAGCATTTCAAGGTCCTGGAGTGGCCTAGCCAGTCTCTAGATCTCAACCCCATAGAAAACCTTTGGAGGGAGTTGAAAGTCCGTGTTGCCCAGCGACAGACCCAAAACATCACTGCTCTAGAGGAGATCTGCATACAGGAATGGGTCAACATACCAGCAACAGTGTGTGACAACCTTGTGAAGACTTACAGAAAACGTTTGACCTCTGTCATTGCCAACAAAGGATATATAACAAAGTATTGAGATGAACTTTTGATATTGACCAAATACTTATTTTCCACCATAATTAGCAAATACATTCTTTCCAAATCAGACAATGTGATTGTCTGGATTTGTTTCCACATTTTGTCTCTCATAGTTGAGGTATACCTATGATGAAAATTACAGGCCTCTCTCATCTTCTTAACTGGGAGAACTTGCACAATTGGTGGCTGACTAAATACTTTTTTGCCCCACTGTATATTTGTTTATATTTGTGGCCATATGTATTTATATGTATTTACAGACATATATACACATACTTTATAAACCTATAAATACATATGTACACACATATAAAGAAATATATAGAAGTGCATTGGAGCCCTTTGCAGTCAAGTAGATGAAAACATGTAAAAACATATTTATGCAATATTCATATTTTGTAAAGTGTTATACTGTGTATTTTCTGTAAATATTTCACATTCCAATGTTCTTCAAATATGGTAATATGTTCTATGTATTTTTAAATAGATATTCCTATATATAAATATATATAATCGTAACTTTTTTGCACCATTGAGTTCTATGGGGGAGTATGCTATAGTGCGTGCAATATTCAAACTTCTGCTTTTTATGGGCATCAGGTTAGCATGCAAGCGAAAACAATTTACTTTCAACTTGTAATACGAGCTCTACTCAATGCACACAAAACGCTTACTTCTAGCAGAGTTAGGGCTTGAGCAGGAGCGTTAAATACCGCTCCACTTGTAAGCTGGTTTCAAGTATTCTGTCTGAAAATCCTATTCAAATACATTATACTTTAAGAAAAATGCTATAATAGTGTTCTAATCTAGCAGAAAACATTTCTTCACCATGTTTTTCAGATTTTTTTTACTTTTCTATTGAAAGCAAATTTACCTGTTTTAAGTAGCATTTCTTGTTTTATTAATCTGAAAGGTTTTGAGCATGTTCAGCTTAAAAATTCATAAACAACATTTTTGGTTAATAAAGTGTGAAAATTATAGCTCATATAACACTTTTAAACTATGAACCATCTACAGATTGTGACATCTCTTAACATTAAATTATGTTGTTTATAACATTAATCAAAATTATATGAAGCTTAATGGCACATATAGCATAAACAACCAACATTTTCAAGGTTGCACCCTCGTTGTGCTTAGAAAAAGGGATGAAATATAACCCTTTTTGGGGGGACTAGAGTCCTTCAAAGAATGACTTGTTTGTAGACCTCTTACTAATGAGTTGCACTACCAAAATCTAGAAGAAATATATCAACAGTAATTTAAAAAAAAAACTGAGAGCATTACCTCTGTAGTAGCAAGTTTACATTCTATAATAAATATATATTTTTCTATTGCCTTAGAAAAGTTATGAATGTATTTTTGTAAGAAACAGTGAGCATTTAAAAGGTAAAACAATATTAGCCTATGTAAGAGTAAGTCACATGCCAACTAGGAATCAATGTTGTTACTTAGTTAAACCTATAATAATTCTGAACTTTAAATTCATGCTGCCATCCCTCCAAGGCCAATCCTAGTGCAAATGGAAACAGGCACAGAGAACCATTTATAGAACATAAGATAATTAATGTTTCCATTCAGTACAACATCCTAAAAAGCAGGGCCACATTCTGTTCTCAAATGAGACTTTTCACTTCTTTACTTCCTTAAGCACTCTCTGACTGAATGGTTGCTCTGTATGAAGTCTAGCAGAGCATTTTTTGTTAGTAAAGGTCAAGTGAGTTCCACGGCTGTACTGGGTGATTTTATTACAAAGTGTGCACTTTTCTTTAGACTTTAATGCCACAGACATCTTTTAGAGCTAGTTTTCATTGGAATTAGGATCACAGTAGCTTGCCAAGTTCAATACAGTCTTAAGACAAACATTCTTCTATCCAAAGGTACTTCTCAAGGTGAGAAAGGGCAACTAGAGTATCAAACGGTGAAAAGGTGCACATGGGCTTGGCGCTATGTAACGCACAGAGCAAGAGGGCATTCTTAATTGCGGAACATAAACATAAACCCAAGTTCATATTCTGACTTTGCACACTGACCTCTCACTGACCCATTTAAGACAGACAAAGTGGGTTGTGTTAATAATTTTGTGGTCTGGCTGTTAAATGAAAGGCATTGGCTTATTTCTTGGTATTAGGTCCACAATATTAGGTTGTTGATTTCCAGCAACTATGGAAAACTCTATAATTTTGAAGCAACAGAAATTAACTCATAGCAAGCTTTAAGCTATAATAATATGTCCTTTTAGTAATCAGGCATATTCACAGAATCTATGATACATCTTTCATGAAATACACAATAAGCAATAAAGATGTAAGCTAGAAATTTACTGATAATATAAATTTATTTATATATATCTTTCTGTCTGGATAAAGTTTGGTGGCATTAATTATGCTGGCAATAAAAAATAACAACATTTCCAATTCCAATTTATCTTGTAGCCCTGTTATTTTGATTTTTAAAAGCGACTTTGCTTAGTGTTACCATCACAAATACTTTGCATTCAGACAATCAGACATTTGTATTCTAAGGCATCATAAAACACATTTTAAGAAGCTGGTCACATATTTTTTTTTCTTATCTAATGTTTTTCACATACTAATTTCATTTATTAATAACCATGGGCTAGGTTACAAGTGGAGTGAAACATTTTAGCTTTGTTTGCGCTGGCAGTACAAGTTGAAAGTAAAAAGTTATTAATGCTATGTCAAGTATGGCATGAAAATGTGTTCACGTAAAACTGTAAACAAACTGGCATGATACATGCAGTCGATGAGCGGTCATGTGCTTTTTAACCTGCTGGACATTTTTAGAAGTTAAATACGGACTGTTGTGGGTGGCCTGTGGGTGAAGTTATGTTGGTTGGAAGCATAGCTGTGGGTGTTGCATGAACAGAGCTAGGTGTTAACAGACTGATGTCATGGCAAGACAGTCTAGGGGTATGGTTAGCATACACAGTGGAGTGGAGTCTTAAAGATTGGGTTCTTTTGCAACCCCATAGAACCACCACATTTTCTTGAGTATATCAGATGGATCATATCCAACTCGACAGTCCAGTCAATTCTTTCTTAAATGAATAAAATAGGATTCATCTAGATATAATGACCCATATCTGGATTACAATTTTAACCTTGGTATTGCATGTTATGCCTTGTTATCTGTTTGAAAATATTTGTAGTGGGTTGGAACTCCATATAAAATAGTCATATAATTAGACATTTTTAAAAACAAACAAACAATGGAACATATTAAACAGCTTTCAGAACAATGGTTTATTGATTACATTTAAAAAAAAAAAATATATATATATATATATATAATTAATATTAAAACTAGTATTGTAGCATACATGATGGACTTTTAGTGATGTATTAAACTTTATACATTTCTTCCATGTCCTTTTGAATTATCAATATTCAAATTACCTATCACATGGAAGCATTGTGGTAATATTAACTTAATCATTCTCTTCATTTTAAGAATCTTCAGATCTTCCTTATAAAAATGATTGTTACCTTCCAAATTAAAGAGATACTGTATTCACATTTTCTTTCATTTATACAAAAAAAAATACAGCAGGATGTAGACATGTTGAATATTTTTTGCCTGTAAAAAAATAGATTACAATTAACTTGGAACTTATACAGCTGTATCAGTTGTGTACCTCCTGTTAAAACGTATTGGCTGACCATGAACATGTGTATTGAATAATAAATGTGCCTAAGCAGAATGTTTAAATGCTGCTTTTATATATGAATGATAGAAAAAATTTGAGTACAGTAGCGCTTTAAGTGAAATTATGCATTATTGTTCAATTAATGTATTTATGAGTTAAATCCATTTTAAAACTATTTATATCCGAGTATATATTTTTAATTTATTTAACATAAAGGTTATATTTGGAAATGCCAAACATTCTTATACTTAAATATGTCATAAATCACCATATTTAGGGCTATTTTACGGAGAGGCGCGCTAATTGTTGCTCGTGAGCTAAAAGGGGTTTATAACGGCTCTTTGTATGCTTCGGAAGTAGCAACTTATTACAGCCTGAAAGTAAATGTGTTCAATTAAATTCAACAAGTGTGGGAATAGCCCGACTTTAGAGCTCCGGTTAATTGTTATGTGAGACAGAAATATTGCACAAAACACATCAAATTTAGATTTAAAAGTACAGTTACACTTATAATAACACTATATACATATAAATACATTTGTATACGTGTATATATATATATATATATATATATATATATGCAGTATTTCACAAAAGTGAGTACACCACTCACATTTTTGTAAATATTTTATTATATATTTTCATGTGACAACACTGAAGAAATGACACTTTGCTACAATGAAAAGTAGCAAGTGTACATTTGCTGTCCCCTCAAAATAACTCAACACACAGCCATTAATGTCTAACGCATTCTTTGTACTATCTTGATGAGGTTCTTATGCATAGCTTATGATTAGTAGATCCTACACCTGTTGTATGCTTGCAAGAACAATACTGCACTGTGATTATCACCAAATATTAAAGATTGGCTGGGTTATTGGAACCTAATAAAAATGAAGTGCTGAAATCCCTGTCTTATGTGTAGTTACTTGTTGTTTCTACAATGTCTCTCTTTAACCGTGCTGTTTATGATAGTTTAAGGGTCTGCACTTTTTATCCTTCATATAAGGTCCTTTCTAAGTTAAATTATTTTACTTAGATTACTTTAAATTGATATTTAAGCCTAACTCCCCTAATGTTAAATATTATTATATACAGTATATTTATATATATAGATAACAAAAATATATTGTCAATCAGAGGATAAAATCCACTGAATAACCCCACTAGTGCTATCTAAAAAAGGGGGAGGAAAAAACACCCAAACTTGATAAGGTGTGATGTACTGCAAATATATAATCGTTATAAGTAAAAAGCTGCCCGTCCAAAAAGTGAAAGGTCCCTCAAACCTCTCTAATTAGAAAACAAAAAGAACCTCAGTGGCGCTTATAATTAAATTGAATTGATATACATGCGCAGTATTGTTAATAATGCAGGTTATAAATATACAGTATATCAACATAAAAATACAATTATACAGTATTAGGTCTTAAGAAATACACGTCCACTAAAAAATAGGCTCCAGAGAAAACTAGATGATTAAATGAAGTAAGAAATGATTGCTGGTAAAGAATCTCTTCGTATACAGCCCCCACTCAGATATACACTTACTTCAAAAAACCTCAATCATATGAGGTAAGGATGAATTCGTATCGATAGGATGCTTAGCACCTCTCAGAGTAGGGAACAGGACAGCCAAACTTCAGACAGCTCCTTGGTGATAAACAAAGAGGGATGATAGTCAGAGTTCTGTAATCTGTATTGCCTTGTCACTTGAACACTTGCTCAGATGTAACTCTCGGTCACAGTGATATAGGAGAGAAAACCAAGAGAAGTATCTAGTTAGTTATCTAGAAGTTATCTAGTACACAGATAAAAATCATAAGAACTATTGGTATACCACTCACATGTGAAACCCTCAATGTATATAAATAACATGTATACAAGTAAAAACACCACACTTGTCACCAAATATAATGTCCGTTTTGCTCAAAGATAAGGCACAGAAAATGTCACAATAAAGAAAGAGGTGTACATTATTAACAATACTGCGCATGTATATCAATTCAATTTAATTATAAGCGCCATCCAGGTTCTTTTTGTTATATATATATATATCCAGGTTCTTTTTGTTTTATATATATATTTATATATATATATATATATTGTATATCAAAATAACAAGAGTATTTCATTGAGTAACTTTTTTATTGGACTAACTATACATTTATAAGATGACAAGCTTTCGGAAGAATGTCTTCTTTTTTCAAGTCTGAAAGACTCTGTAACACTTTCTGTCTTTTTAGCCATCCTATGTTTTAAGATATAATCTGTAAATTCCATCAAATTGGTCAGTATTGCTTCAGACTTAAAAAAAGGAAGACATTCTACCAAAAGCTTGTCATCTTATAAATGTATAGTTAGCCAAATAGAAGAAGTATCATTGCTCAATGCAATACTCTTGTTATTTTGATATCTAAATCTCTGGACTAACACGGCTACTCCAATCAACGTATATATTTGTATAAATAAATTTAGCACAGTAACTCTGTTGAGCTTGCTGTGGATATGTCACTCCCTTAATATCTCAAGGAAGGGGTGACTTAAGAAATGTCACATTATAAAGTATAGGGGAAAGCACACTAAGTAGCAGCAGAAAGCACATGAAAATTAAATGTATGACAACAAATGTAAGAAGCATGACAGGTAAAATGGGGGAGCTGACGCTCTTAGTTGCAGAAGAGGACTATGATGTTATCAGTATAACTGAAACTTGGTGGGATGATTCACATGACTGGGCAGTTAACTTAGAGGGGTATACTTTATTTAGGAGGGACAGGAATAATAAAAGGGGTGGAGGAATCTGCATGTATATTAAACCTAACCTTAATCCTACAATAAGGGAAGATATTTATGATACAAGTGACAATGTAGAGACCCTGTGGGTTGAAATAAAGAGTGGGGAAAAAATCCTAAAAAAATATTACTAGGAACATGCTACAAGCCCCCTAGCATTAGTGACATGGAGGAAACTCAACTACTAATGCAAATAGGTAAGGCTGCTAATAACAGTGCTGTAATTATGGGAGATTTTAACTACCCTTATATAAACTGTGCCAATGAAACTAGTAATTCAGCTAAGGGGGATAGATTTTTAAATGTTCTCAGGGATAACTAGGAGCCAACTAGGAGTAAAGCTATATTGGATTTAGTGCTAGCAAACAATACTGATATAATATTAAACATAGAAGTCAAAGAACATTTGGGTAACCGTGATCATAACATGGTCACATTTGAAATTTCTTTTCATAAGCAATGTCTTAAAGGTTTAACTAAGACTTTTAACTTCAAAAAAGCAAATTTCAACAATTTAAGGAAATCATTAAATAATATAAGTTGGGACAATGTATTCTCTAATAAAAATACAGAGGATAAATGGATAATATTTAAAGCTTTGTTAAATAAATATACATATCAACAAATACCATATGATTATAAAAATCAAAATCAAAGCCGTTGTGGATAAATAAAAATGTGTTAAGAGAAATTAGGAAAAAATGTAGGGCATTTAAATTATTCAAAGAAAATAGTACAGACTCAACATACAATATTTATAAGGAATGTAACAATGCATGCAAAAAAGCAATCAAATTAGCCAAAATTGAAAATAAAAAATGAATTGCAAAGGATTCTAAGTCTAACCCTAAAAGGTTCTTTAAGTACATAAATAGCAAAAAATCTAAGAAGGATAATATAGGTACATTAAAATGCGTGGAGGGTAGCATGATAAATAATGACAGGGAGAAGGCTGAGGTACTAAACCAGTTTTTTTCTTCAGTATACACAAGAGAGGAACCATTGGATGATACTTTGGAACAAAATAGAACATGCCAGTCCATACCATTAACTGGGTTATGTTTAGAGGATATCAGGAAAAAACTGGATAATATTAAGGTAAATAAAACTCCAGGCCCAGATGGAATACACCCAAGGGTGTTAAGGGAATTTAGCACTGTTATAGACAAACCTCTACTCTTAATTTTTCAAGACTTATTATCCTCAGGCATGGTACCCCAGGATTGGCGTAAAGCTGATGTGGTGCCACTCTTCAAAAAGGGAAGCAGGGATGATCCAGGAAGCTATAGACCAGTTAGTCTGACATCAATAGTGGGGAAGATATTTGAAGGGATTATAAGGGATTATATTGATGAGCATATTCGTGTAAACAAGATTATGAGTTCTAATCAGCATGGTTTTAGGAGAAATAGATCATGTCAAACTAATCTAATTAGATTCTACGAGGAAGTAAGTAAAAATATAGATAATGGGGAATCAGTTGATGTTATATACTTAGATTTTGCAAAGGCATTTGATACAGTGCCACATGAGAGATTAAAGGGACATTATACATTCGTTTTTTCTTTGCATAAATGTTTTGTAGATGATCTATTTATATAGCCCATAAAGTTTTTTTTTTAAATAAATGTATAGTTTTGCTTATTTTTAAATAACATTGCTCTGATTTTCAGACTCCTAACCAAGCCCCAAAGTTTTATGTGAATACCGTCAGCTACCTTCTCCAGCTTGCTCCTGTTTGTGTAAAGGGTCTTTTCATATGTAAAAGAAGGGGGAGGGGGGAGTGTCTTATTTGCCACTTGCAGTGGGTTTTCCAGCTACCTTTTCAACAGAGCCAAACTGACAGCTTCTAAGTAAGTTTTTAAACAGTTTTATACTGGATTTTTATATCAGTATCTGTGCATCTTATTCTTTATAGTAGTGTCTATTACATGCAGTTATATGAAAATGAGTGTATACTGTCCCTTTAATGCACAAAATTAAGGGACTGGGAATAGCTGAAAATGTTAGCTCATGGATAAATAACTGGATAAAAGATAGGGAGCAACGAGTATTAGTAAATTGATCATACTCAGATTGGACAAAGGTAATCAGTGGAGTCCCCCAGGGATCAGTACTGGACCCCATTCTTTTTAATATTTTTATAAATGACTTGGAGCAAGGATTAAATAGCGACATCTCTATTTTTGCAGATGATACTAAGTTAAGTAAGGTCATTAGGTCAGAGCAGGATGAACTTTCATTACAAAGGGATCTGCAAAAATTAGAAGTATGGGCAAGTAAATGGAAAATGAGATTTAATACGGAAAAATGCAAGGTTCTACATTTTGGAAGTAAAAATAAGCAGGCAACGTATTTTTTAACTGGGACAAGACTTAGCCAAACAGAGGAGGAAAGAGATTTGGGGGTAGTAATAGATAACAAGCTAAAGATGGGTGCACAATGCAGGGCAGAGGCTTCAAAGGCTAATAAGATACTAGCATGTATTAAAAGAGGCATTGATTCAAGGGAGGAAATAATAATTCTGTCACTATATAAAGCCCTGGTAAGACCTCACCTTGAGTATGGAGTGCAGTTCTGGGGACCGATCGTAAAAAAAGATATTGCAGAACTAGAAAAAGTTCAGAGAAGGGCCACAAAGCTAATAAGGGGATTGGAAAATTTAACCTATGAGGAGAGGCTAGCCAAACTGAGTCTGTTTTCTTTAGAAAAAAGGCGCTTGAGAGGTGACATGATTACTTTATATAGATATATTTAAGGCCCATATTCAGAGATGGCAGAAGCTCTGTTTATTCCTAGAAAATTGTCTCTGACAAGAGGTCACAATTTAAGGTTGGGGGAAAGGAGATTTAATCTCCTGCAACGGAAACGTTTTTTCACTGTAAGAGCAATAAAATTGTGGAACTCATTACTAAAGGAGGTAGTGAATGCCAATACCCTAGATACATTTAAAAATAGTCTGGATACATTTCTGTATATAAACAAAAATTCATGGATATGATTGCTAGTATTAAATGAGTCACCTTTTAGTGGGGTTATTTAAGCTTAACTGGAGCTTTTTGTAAGTATTTTGGATTTGTATAGGTTGAACTCGATGGACTTCAGTCTTTTTTCAACCTTATCTACTATGTTACTATGTATATATTTATATGTCTGTGTGTGTGTGTATATATATATATAGAGAGAGAGAGAGAGAGGAGAGAGAGAGAGAGTCATGCGAAAAAGAAAGTACACCCTCTTTGAATTCTATGGTTTTATGTATCAGGACATAATAACAATCATCTGGTCCTTAGCAGGTTTTAGATTAGGTAAATACAACCTCAGATGAACAACAGCACATGACATATTACATTGGGTCATGATTTATTTACAAAGTACAATTTATGATTCAATAGCTTGTAGAACCACTTTAGCAGCAATATCTTGAAGTAATCATTTTCTGTATGACTTTATCCGTTTCTCACATCGTTGTGGAGGAATTTTGGCCCACCCTTCTTTTTTTTTTAGTTCTTTGAAGTTTGCTGGCATTCATTTATGCACTGCTCTCTTAAGGTCCCACCACAGCATTTCAATCGGGTTGAGGTCTGGACTTTGACTGGGCCATTGCAACACCTTGATTGTTTTATTTTTCAGCCATTCTGTTATAGATTTGCTGGTGCCCTTGAGGTCATTGTACTGTTGCATGACCCAATTCTGGCCAAGCTTTAGCTGTTGGACAGATGGCCTCACATTTGACTCAAGAATACTTTGGTATACAGAGGAGTTTGTAATCTACTCAATGACTACAAGGTACCCAGGTCCTGTGGCTGCAAAACAAGCCTAAATCATCACTCCTCCACCCCCGTGCTTGACAGAAAGTATGAGGATTTTGTGCTGATATTCTGGGTTTGGTTTTCGCCAAACGTGGTGCTGTGCATTATGGCCAAACATCTCAACTTTGGTCTCATCTGTCCAAAGGACATTGTTCCAGAAGTCTTGTGGTTTGTTCAGATGCAACTTTGCAAACCTAAACCATGCTGCCGTGTTCTTTTTAGAGAGAAGAGGCTTTCTCCTGGCAACCCTTCCATACAAACCATACTTGTTCAGTCTTTTTCTAATTGTACTGTCATGAACTTTAACATTGCTAACTGAGGCCTGCAAAGTCTTGTTTTTTTTTTTGCAATTTCTCTGAGCATTGCACGGTCTGACCTTGGGGTGAATTTGCTGAGACGTCCACTTCTGGAAGACTGGCAACTGTCTTGAATTTTTTCTACTTGTGGATAATCTTTCTCACTGTAGAATGATGGCCTTTAAATTGTTTGGAAATGGCCTAATAATCCTACCCAGATTGATGGGCAGCAACAATTGCTTCTCTAAGATCATTGCTGATGTCTTTTCTCCGTAGCATTGTGTTGACCAGGAAACTGCTAAAACTTTGGCCTTTATATAGGTGGTCATACTTGCTGATGCGCAATTAATCAAGGGCATTTGATTAGCAGCACCTGACTGCTACTTAATTCCTATGGAAGCAGTTAGGTTGTACTTAGTTTTTTTACATTTGGCTTCTCTATTTTAGATTTATTTTTGTTAAATGAATCATGACAAGGTGTAATATGTCATGTGTTGTTGTTTATCTGAGGTTGTATTTACCTAATTTTAAGACTTGCTAAGGATGAGATTATTGTTATTATGCCCTGATAGGTAAAACCATATAATTCAAATAGGGTGTATATAGGTATAGCTATATATTTTAGCAAAAATCCATCATATATACTGTGTGTATATATATATATATATATATATATATATATATAAGACTAAATAGAACATTTTCTGCTATGTAAAGAACATTGGAATGGGAAATATTAATATTTAATTGAAGTCTATTGGTGAATACATTAACGCTTTTGCGATATTCGGCTTTTTGAATGCGTCGGGTTAGTGATCGCATGAAAACTTTTTACTTTCAACTTGTAATACGTGCGCTATGCTATGCGTGCAAAAAGCTGACTTCTAGTGGAGTTAGTATGCGAGTGGGAGCAATAAATAGCGCTCCACTCATAATCTATCCCTTAACGAACAGGAAAATGGCCAAATAGAATATTTTTTTACCAGCTGTACTCCTTACCATTTTTGTCATAGAGAGGAAAACACAAAGTCCTGATTTACTCTGTTACACATAACTTTAAGCCAACTTACAGTCCAATTCATTTTTTAATTTGGCAATTCCAATATTTGTTGCCTCATAAAATTGTACCTTTGAAGCCCATGATTAAAAAATTTGTTTGCAAACCCAAACCTCAGCAGACAGTGTTGGCAAACTCAAAGGAACATCTCATGTTAAACAAGCTATTAAAAAATCTGAATAATTTCTTAGTGCTACTTAACAACAAGTTTTTGGAAGCTAATGCTTTACAAAAAAAAAAAAAAAGAAAATGATTCAGTCCATTGGAGTTCTTTGCTTCACGGCTCATGTCTTATTGATATTATATCCGAAGTTAAGTTATTTTCTGGACTCTGCGCTGATTTTAAACCCATTAAGCATAAATTTCAATAAAACAGGCAGTGAATAACAAATAGTGATATTACTACCTTACATTCAATACTAACTTCATTAATTCAAAGGAAAAGCCGATAATGACCCTAATTTTGTGTACCTTGCATGAAACATAATGGCTTGCAAATATGTTTGGAAATTTTCCAGAGTTAAATAGGAGAGAATTGTTTCTTTTTTTCTCTCCGAGTGGTTTTGATCAATATTATGAGATAATGGATTCCGTCATAGACTAAGATGACAAAATCAAATGTTTGCCTTGATCAATATAAACTCATTACTGGCAAACAGAGAGAACAATTTATTTTTTTCCTTTTTTTATTTTTTTCCTTTGAATTTTACTTTGCAGAGGAACATGTTTTTTTTTTTTTTTTCATTTTCATTCATGGAAAATCCTAATGCTTCACTAGGGAAGAATTGAAAGTCTTCAGAAAATATAACATTCTTTAGTGGATATCAAGTAAAGTATGTTGAAAATCTATAAATGTAATATTATGCACTGGGATACTTATACATGGTAAAAGCAATTTCGTTTTTTTAAATATAAATTATACTATTATACAGCTATTTCAGTTACATTATTTAGTGATTGTAAGCTGCAATACCTCATACAAATTATAGAACAATTCTAATATTTATGTTACTCTACTGAGTTGATTATTAAAAGGACATAAAACACAATTTTTTTCTTTTCATGATTCAGATAGAACATACAATTTTAAACAACTTTCCAATTTACTTCTATTATCATGTCTCCTTTGTTTTCTTGTTATCCTTTGTTGAAAAGCAGGAAGGTAAGTTCGGAAACGTGCAGATGTCTACAACACTATGGGGCCTATCTATCAAGCTCTGTACGGCCCGTGTTTCTGGCGAGCCTGCAGGCTCGCCAGAAACACCAGTTATGAAGAAGCGGCCTAAAGATCGCTGCTCCATAACCCTGTCAGCCTGCTCTGATGAGGCGGACACGAATCGCCAGAATTCAAACCGATCGAGTGCGATCAGGTTGATTGACACCCCCTTGCTGGCGGCCGATTGGCCACGAGTCTGCAGGGGGCGGCATTGCACCAGCAGCTCTTGTGAGCTGCTGGTGCAATGCTGAATATGGAGAGCGTATTGCTCTCCGCATTCAGCGATGTCTGTCGGACCTGATCCGCACTGTCGGATCAGGTCCGACAGACATTTGTTAAATAGGCCTCTATATGACAGCAGTTTTGCAGCAATGTAATTCATAAGCAAGAGCAGTAGATGGCAGCACTATTTCCTGTCATGTAGTTAGGCAAATATGTGCATGCTACCTATCTTGATATCTCTTCAACAAAGAATAACATGAGAATGATGCAAATTTGATAATAGAAGTAAATTGGAAACATTTTTAGAATTGTATTATCTAGCTGAATCATGAAAGAAAAAAATTGGGTTTCATGTTCTTTTAAATTGATATAACAAAAAATATTGAATCTCTGTACAAATTTCTCTGTTGTGCTTCTGAAGTAAGTTGTGTCCTTTCTTCTATATAAGATGTACAAAAGTTTTAAAGGGAATTTAAAATCAGTGCAAACGATGTGGTTCCTCTGCAATCTTGGCACTAGGTTATTCTTTAAGGTGCGTAAAGTATTTGCATACGGTATTACCTGTTCCTTTCTTATTTCATTCTACTCAGTCCTTTCTAACCTTTTCCTTAAACTTCAATCTCATAACATATAAAACATTTCTCAGCAGATAATCACTCTCTCTGTGTTGCTGAGTGTTCTGTGTTTCATGGTAAGGAAACACTCGGCTAGATTTAGAGTTTTGTCGGTAAAGACCCGTGTATCTAACGCTGCTTTTTTTCCCAACGCACCTTTCCAACAACGCTGGTATTTAGATTTGTCTGAGGGGCTGCGTTAGGCTCAAAAACGGGTGCGTTGAGCCTAACTTAGCTCCACTTCAACTCTCAATACCAGCATTGCTTACGGTAGCGGTAAGCTGGGAAAATGTGCTTGTGCACGATATCCCCATAGGAAACAATGAGGCTGTTTGGGATGAAAAAAAAACTAACACCTGCAAAAAAGCAGCGTTCAGCTCCTAATGCAGCCCCATTGTTTCCTATGGGGAAACACTTTCTAAGTCTGCACCTAACACCCTAACATGAACCCCGAGTCTAAACACCCCTAACCTTACACTTATTAACCCCTAATCTGCCGCCCCCGCTATCGCTGACCCCTGCATTTTATTATTAACCCCTAATCTTCCACTCCGGACACCACTGCCACCTACATTATCCCTATGAACCCCTAATCTGCTGCCCCTAGAACCGTCGACCCCTATATTATATTTATTAACCCCTAATCTGCCCCCCCCCAACATCGCCACTACCTAACTACACTTATTAACCCCTAATCTGCCGACCGGATCTAGCCGCCACTAAAATAAATGTATTAACCCCTAAACCGCCGCACTCCCGCCTCGCAAATACTAGAATAGATAGTATTAACCCCTAATCTGCCCTCCCTAACATCGTCACCACCTAACTTCAAGTATTAACCCCTAATATGCCGACCGGACCTCGCCGCTACTATAATAAATGTATTAACCCCTAAAGCTAAGTCTAACTCTAACTCTAACACCCCCCTAAATTAAATATAATTTTAATCTAACAAAGTAAATTAAATCTTATTAATTAAAGTCTTCCTATTTAAAACTAAATACTTACCTGTAAAAGAAACCCTAATATAGCTACAATATAACGAATAATTATATTGTAGCTATTTTAGGATTTATATTTATTTTACAGGCAACTTTGTATTTATTTTAACTAGGTACAATAGCTATTAAATAGTTATTTACTATTTAATAGCTGCCTAGTTAAAATAATTACAAAATTACCTGTAAAATAAATCCTAACCTAAGTTACAATTAAACCTAACACTACACTATCAATAAATTAATTAAATAAATTAACTGCAATTACATACAATTAAATAAACTAAACTAAATTACAAAAAAACAAAAACACTAAATTACAAAAAATAAAACAAGATTACAAGAATATTAGGCTAATTACACCTACTCTATGCCCCCTAATAAAATAAAAAAGCCCCCCAAAATAATAAAGGTCCCTACCCTATTCTAAGTTAAAAAGTAATCAGCTCTTTTACCAGCCCTTAAAAGGGCTTTTTGCGGGGCATGCCCCAAAGTAATCAGCTCTTTTGCCTGAAAAAAAATTACAACCCCCCCCAACATTAAAACCCACCACCCACATACCCCTACTCTAACACAAACCCCCCTTAAATAAACCTAACACTACCCCCTGAAGATCTCCCTACCTTGAGTCGTCTTCACCCAGCCAGGCCGAAGTCTTCATCCGATGGGGCAGAAGAGGACATCCAGACCGACAGAAGTCTTCATCCTATTCGGGCAGAAGAGGACATCCGGACCGGCAGACATCTTCATCCAAGCGGCATCTTCTATCTTCATCCATCCAAAGCGGAGCGGAGCCATCTTCTTTCCAGCCGACGTGGATCCATCCTCTTCAACCGACGCCTACTCGCCGAATGAAGGTTCCTTTAAATGACGTCATCCAAAATGGCGTCCCTCGAATTTCGATTGGCTGATAGGATTCTATCAGCCAATCGGAATTAAGGTAGGAAAAATCTGATTGGCTGTTCAATCGTATTGAACTCGCATTCTATTGGCTGATCGGAACAGCCAATAGAATGCGAGTTCAATACGATTGGCTGATTGGATCAGCCAATCGGATTGAACTTGAATCAGATTTTTCCTACCTTAATTCCGATTGGCTGATAGAATCCTATCAGCCAATCGGAATTCGAGGGACACCATCTTGGATGACGTCATTTAAAGGAACCTTCATTTGGCGAGTAGGCGTCGGTTGAAGAGGATGGATCCGCGTCGGCTGGAAAGAAGATGGCTCCGCTCCAGATGGATGAAGATAGAAGATGCCACTTGGATGAAGATGTCTGCCGGTCCGGATGTCCTCTTCTGCCCGGATAGGATGAAGACTTCTGCCGGTCTGGATGTCCTCTTCTGCCCCATCGGATGAAGACTTCGGCCCGGCTGGGTGAAGACGACTCAAGGTAGGGAGATCTTCAGGGGGGTAGTGTTAGGTTTATTTAAGGGGGGTTTGGGTGGGTTAGAGTAGGGGTATGTGGGTGGTGGGTTTTAATGTTAGGGGGGTTGTATTTTTTTTACAGGCAAAAGAGCAAAAAGCCCTTTTAAGGGCTGGTAAAAGAGCTGATTACTTTTTAATTTAGAATAGGGTAGGGAACTTTATTATTTTGGGGGGCTTTTTTATTTTATTAGGGGGCTTAGAGTAGGTGTAATTAGCCTAATATTCTTGTAATCTTTTTTTATTTTTTGTAATTTAGTGTTTGTTTGTTTTTGTAATTTAGTTTAGTTTATTTCATTGTATGTAATTGTAGTTAATTTATTTAATTAATTTATTGATAGTGTAGTGTTAGGTTTAATTGTAACTTAGGTTAGGATTTATTTTACAGGTAATTTTGTAATTATTTTAACTAGGTAGCTATTAAATAGTTAATAACTATTTAATAGCTATTGTACCTTGTTAAAATAAACACAAAGCTGCCTGTAAAATAAATATAAATCCTAAAATAGCTACAATGTAATTATTAATTATATTGTAGCTATATTAGGGTTTATTTTATAGGTAAGTATTTATTTTTAAATAGGAATAATTTAGTTAATTTTAGGAATATTATTTCGTTTTATATAAATTATATTTATGTTAGAGGGGTGTTAGGGTTAGGGTTAGAGTTATGTTTAGGGGTTAATAACTTTATTATAATGTGTAAAAGTTTTTGAGCCAAAAAAAGCTCATCCTCAGACAAACAGAAAATTTTGTTTGTCTGAGGACTAGTTCTTTTTGGCTCGAAAACGTTTACACATTAAAGTGGAAAGATTATCAAGACCTTAGGAGTGCGCTTTTTTTCAGGACTATATATATATTATTTTTTCTATATTATATATATATGTGTGTGTGTGAGTGTGTGTGTGTTTGTGTATGTGTTATCATATTATCTATATACACACATAAAGCACAGTGACATAAAAAACACAAGTACAGTTTCTCACAAAGGGTTTATAACTATCTTGATCTTGTTTTTGGTGGATAACGATTTCTGAACTTTGGCAGGTATTATCAGTATTTTTTTCCAGTGATTAAAATCCCAATTTTTTTTTGCCTTTAATACCACTGGAGCTAAGATTGTTACCTCCTGAAAACAAAACTAAATAGTTATCTGCATTGTTAATCTACTAATTCTGTAACCCAAGAATTAAATGCACACATTTGGCGAGAGTACAAAGCAAGGTGGCCGGGGGTGTGGTTAGGCAGTTTTAGGATGTAGCCTGCCTAAAATGACAGGGTCAGAGAGTACTAATTATTTGCCTTTTTACCCTCCTCCTCAGCCCAACAGTCTCCCCCTCTAGAACCGCCACTGATAGTGAGTGATCCCTATTAATTGTAGTGTAGTATAGTGGTGCTAATAGGTAACATGTGTGCAGTTTAACCTGTGCCCCAAAACCATAAAGATATGTGTGTATGTCTTTTTAAGGGATTTGAACAGGGGCATGACAGGTATAGTGGGCATGTTTGTTTGTTTATTATTAGTGTAAACATGTTTAATACACTTTGAATTAATTGAGCAAGTAGCAATTGTATCTGTTTGTGCCCTTACTTCCTAATGTCATCCCATATGATTGTAGTCATTTCAGTGTGTTTTCTCTTGCACAAATCTAGTGTTACATTTAAAAACTTTTTAGGATTCTTGGAAAAAGTCAAAAACTGTTATTTGGTGTTCATCAAGTCCCTTTGTCTGTGTAATTTGGTAAGTCAATAAATGTGTTGTTAAGTATCAAGAAACTGGATTGTTGTGATCAGAAAACCTATTAAGTATAAGTACAGGTATACCACGCTCATACAGCGGGTTAGGGACCGGAGCCTCGCTGTAAAGTGAAAACCGCCTTAAAGTGAAACAAGGCAGTTTTAGCCTTCTTTTCACTTGCCAGTGTGTTTAAAGACTTGAAAACATGTTTGAACTAACATATATTAGGGGTGCAATAGTGCTAGGTTTAGTTTAACACTCACACAGCACAGTATTCAATTAGTATTCAATAAATACTGTACCTGTAAAATAGTGACAATTACTGTCATAAAATTTGCCAGAGTATAGCACTGAGACACAGATTGCACTGTAATGCTGTAAACAGAGTGAACTAAGCATAACAAAATGGTGCCCGTTACTTTTCTCGCAATCTCACAATGATTACAGCACTGTTTTCAAAATCCTTGGAGGTTGAACTTCAGGTCCACAAAGCGCTGTATTAGCGAGACGCTGTAAAGTGAGGTGCTGCAAAGTGAGGTATACCTGTATAGGGCCAAATTTCAGCAGAACAATAATGAAAACATTGCTGCCAATACACAGTGAAAATGGCTGATTGCGGTTGAATTGACATTGAAAAATATTCATTGTCAGTCATTAACATGGTGATTGTTATTAAAGCAATAAATTGTGATCAACCTGTAGCACAGAGTTAAGCAGGTGGTCTCACACATAGTAACACATACGTTGACATACATGGTGACACATCATTTGTCATACACTCATTAGCATTATACTGCACCAGCCATTAAGTTCATCCCACTCTATTGCCTTAACTCCAAGTTATAGCAAGATATAGGGGCCAAATTATAAAGGACTGAATGGCCCTGAATACCCCTGTTTCCGTGCAAGCCTTAAGGCTCGACAGAAACAGGAGTTAAGAAGCACTGGTCTTAAGACCGCTGCTCCTTAGCTTGTCCGCTACCTCTAAGGCTGCGGACATCAATCCACCCGATTGCATACAATCGGGTTGATTTACAACCCTTGCTAGGGGCGGCATTGCACAAGCAGGTCACCAGAAATGCTTGTGCGATGTTAAATGCAGATAGTGAAGTCTGGCGGACATGATACGCTACAGCAGATCATGTCCGCCAGACATTGATAAATCGGCCCAGTATTCTCTAACTTCATGAAGAGGACAAGCAGTGCATATTATATTTTTTATTGTTAGAATTATATTTCAATTCCCCATTTCCATATCCCAGCATCAATCTACTACTTTGTCATTATTCTCTGTGTGAGAAGGGGTAGATAAGAAATAAGATGGTGAGCATGTAACTGGTCTAAAGATCACTGCTCCATAACTTGTCAGCCTACTCTGAGGCAGCGGGCAAAAATCAACCCAATCGAATACGATCAAGTTGATTGACACCCCCTGCTAGCGGCCAATTGGTCGTGAATCTGCTGAGGGTGGTATTGCACCAGCAGTTCACAAGAACTGCTGGTGCAATGCTAAATATTTATCAGTGTGGAGCGGTGTGCATGTGCACTCGCACATTGATAAATATACCCCATTTATACCCCATTAATATTCCCCATTTATCAATGTGCAGCGGTGTGCATGTGCGCTCACACATTGATAAATATACCCCATTATCTTTATTAGTACACATATATGATATTAAAAAATTATGCTTAATTAAAGGCTACACACAACAGCTTTATCAACAGGACAGAGATAACAGGAGAGATTATACGGTGCAAATAGAAGAGAGTGATCATTGGAATTTTCCATTGTCAAAAGTTTCAAAATAAGCATATAATAACGTATCCCACTCATTATCCTAACAAAATCTCAAGTGGATACGTAATTAAAGTGTTATCTCTTACCAATATTCTCATTAAAGGGATATGAAACCCAATTTTTTTATTTTATGATTCAGCAACTTTCTTGTTTACTCCTATAATCAAATTGTCTTCATTCACTTGGTATCTTTATTTGAAAAGCAGGAATGTAAGATTAGGAGCTGGTCAATTTTTGCTTCATCACCTGCTGATTGTAGCCACCAATCAGCAAGGGCGACCAAGGTGCTGAAGGAAAAATGGGGCGCCTCCTAAGCTTTCATTCCTGCTTTTTCAAATAAAGATACAGAGAGAACAAAGAAAAAAATTATAATGGTAGAAAATTAGAAAGTTGCTAAAAATTGCATGATCTATTTAAATCATGAAAGAAAAAAATTGAGTTTCATATCCCTTTAATCCCAGAAGTAAGAGCAAAGAATACAAACTCAGCAACATGAAATTCCAAGGGTAACTGAATAGAAATCCATAAGCATTCAAATGCAATAATTAGGATAACAAACTGCATTCAAGAGAAAACCAAGAAACCTAGAACAGAGTTCAGTACACAGGCACTAGCAACTGTAACCTGTGGCTATTTATAGCAAGCAAATAATAGGGACTGGATGCAGAAGGTTAGCAGATTAGACTGCAGTAGAAAGCTTGAAAGTGAGCTGTCAGAGTTATACAACAGCACCACCAGTGTCCAGGACAGAAGTGGTACTGCAAGCAACAGAATGAAAAACAGTGACAGTTGACTCTGACATAGAAACAAAATGATACCCCACAGTCTACAACAAAATATAAAAAGGGAGGAAAAAATAAAATGAACTCCTAAATAGGATTACTTTTCAACATCATAAATAGCTGGGACAAAAAGAGTATTGACAAAAGGATAATGATGATACAGAATCTTAGCCAAAACATTATTGGAATATTTCCTTGTATATAAAAACAATCAAGAGACAGAAAAGATTATCCACAAATGATAATGTATTTTTTTTCAGACCCTTAAATCTTTCAAATATGGGGGAGGCATGAATGTGTTATATGGCTCTCAGACCTACATATGTTTTTGATTTAGGATTTTATGTTTCAAAATCTGGATTGAGTCCTTGCAGAGCTGGTTTTGATGCCGAGTTTGGACTCATCAGAATTCTGTTTTCACCTCTACACCCATATCTATTTTATTGTTATTATTGCCTGTAGAATACTGAATGTTTTACACTAAAATTAAGTGAATGGTGGGGGTTTCATGGGCAATAACTCTGTCACCTATGTAATGTAGCTTTTTTTTCAGCAAGCTCAGCAGAATCAAAATATACTAATATTTTATTTATATTTCATGAAATGTCAGAAGACTGCAGTAAAAATGTTTGCTTGTTTTTTTAAATGTAGATTTTTAGATTTTAATAAATTACATTAAATATACCCACTTTTGATATTGTGTTCACCTTACTAAATTGTCATCAAGGGAAGCCAAATTGTAAATAGGAGTACATAAAGGCTCTTAGGGTTTGTAATATAAAACTGTCTTTTTTCCAGTGCAGAAATATTTTTTTAAAGGGGTAGATTTATCATAGTGCGAGCAGACATGATACAATGTAACATTTAATGTCCGCCGCACATCAATAAATACCGACAGAATACACTGTCAGCATTTATCATTGCACAAGCAGTTTTTGTGAACTGCTGGTGCAATGCCGCCCCCTGCAGATTCGCGGCCAATCGGAAGCTAGCAAGGGGTCTCAATCAACCTGATCGTAATCGATCGGGTTCTGTCCACAGCCTCAGAGCAGGCGGACATAACTTCTGTTTCCTGCGAGCCTGTAGGCTCCTGCAGAAACAGGAGCATCAAGCTCCATACGTAGCTTGATAAATCAGCCCCAAAATGTACATATTTATCAAAAAAGAGAAACTTGTTCACTATCAAATTAACTTTATTGGGGTTTAACTTTATATATCAGGTTTTTTTTTTTTTTTTTTTTGCTATACCCCTAAAGACCCCCAGTTAATCTGATGTATTGTGTTTTTTACTTTTTACATTTTTTTAGATGACTTGTGGCTTTTGAAAGAGCAGACAATTAAAATGAAGGGCCTTGAAGCTCTTTATTTGCTAAGGGAGCTGAGACTGATGGGTTTAAATGACCTCAACCCATCCAGCTCTCAATTATGAAGTCACAACACAAGTTTATGTCAACATCACTGGCCCTCCCATAATCCTCTAGTGCAGGGAATCAAAGAAAGCATCTTGGGATCGACAATCCCTCTTTGTGATTACTATATGGTTAACCTTCATATATAGGTGGAAAAGAATTTAAGGCACTTCATAGTAACATGTTTTTAGGTTTTTAGACCTCTACCAAACACAATAAAAATGAGACCCAGCAAGGTTGCCCTATCACATCATCATCTTTTATTAAGTGCCAATGTTTTTTGATAATATTTTCTATGGAACCCCTTCTTTCATTATATTGGGTGATGAACGGTACGTTAAGTTCAGTATTTGGCATTGGGGTTATCTTGTGTTTGTTTTTATATTTCAAGAGGGACTTCCTGTCAATCTTACCAACTTTCTTGATGGTGTTATCTATAAGTTCTTCATTATAACCTCTTTCTAGAAATCTCCCCTAAAGTTTGAGGGATTGTGTTATCCAAGTGTTTTCATTCGAACAATTCTTTCTAATCCACATGAGTTGTCCTTTTGGGATATTATTTATCCATCTATTGTGATGATAACTTGTATGGTGGATATAATTGATGCAGTCGACATCTTTGAAATATGTTGCTGTTTCAATTATACCACCGTTCACTTGGATCTCAAGGTCTAGGAAGTTAATGCAATCTTTGCTAACTAGATAAGTGAATTTTAGGTTAGCTTGGTTTTGATTCATCACTCTAGAGTATAAATGAGATCTTCATAGCTGCCCCTCCAAATCATTAATATATCATCGATATATCTTTTGTATAGGACCAGGTCCGTGCTAGCTGGGCAGGATTCCCAAAAGATTGATTCTTATTTGCCCATATATAAATTAGCATAGTTTGGCGCGAACCTGGTCCCCATGACTGTGCCACAGATTTGTCTATAGAATTTGCCTTCGTTGTTAAAGTAGTTGTGATTCAAGATGTACTCAATAACGTTCAAGATAAACACTTTCTGCTCTTGAGGCATATCTGGATCCTTATCCAGAAAATATTCCACTGAGTTTATACCTTCCTTATGGGGAATACATGTGTAGAAAGATGTCACATCACACGTCACCCATATATAGTTATCTTCCCATTCTATGTTGTTTAATATATTAAGAACCTCCGTGGAATTACGTAAGTAAGAGGGCAAATTTATAACAAATTTCTGTAAAATTTTGTCGATATATTGTGACAAATTACTAGGCAGGGATCCAATACCAGAAATTATAGGTCTACCAGGTGGGTTTATCAGGGTCTTATGAATCTTCGGCAAATAATAAAAAAACGGTATTTTAGGATGTTTGTTAGTTAAATAATTAAACTCTTTACTGTTGATGATCCCTGAATTATTGGTCTCCACCAATAGATAGTCTAAGGTCCTTTTATAATTATCTGTGGGATTAGAGTTTAGTATCTCATACGTCTCTTTATCACCCAGTATCCTATTACATTTTTTCGAATAGTCAGTTTTATTGGGAATCACTATCCCACTGCCTTTATCGGCAGGCTTAATGATAATTTCCCTATTATTCTCTAGTTTTCTAACGGTGTCTATTTGACTCTTCATCAGATTTGTACGTGATTTGGACTGTGGTTTTAATTTTTTAATGTCATTGCATACCATGGTCTCAAAGGATTCTATTGCTGAACCTTTATGATTAACAGGATAGAAACGAGATTTGGGTTTTAGGTCAGTGTGTATATATCGTTCAGAATGGGACTGATATTCCGCATTGGAATGATTCCGTTCCAAGGGGGTTTTCATAAAGTACCTCTTGAGGGTCAGTTTCCTAACAAATTCCTTTGTGTTTAGGTAGGTTTAAAATTTAGCTAAACCTTGTGAAGGCGCATAAGTAAGGTCTAAGCTCAATACCTCAAATGAGAACACTTGGATAACACAATCCCTCAAACTTAAGGGGAGATTTCTAGAACAAGGTTATAATGAAGAACTTATAGATAACACCATCAAGGAAGTTGGTAAGATTGACAGGAAGTCCCTCTTTAAATATATAAACAAGCACAAGACAACCCCAATGCCAAATACTGAACTTAACGTACTGTTCATCACCCAATATAATGAAAGAAGGGGTTCCATAGAAAATATTATCAAAAAACATTGGCACTTAATAAAAGATGATGATGTGATAGGGGAGTATTTGACTAATAAACCCCAATTCATATATCTTAAAGCTAAGAATCTTAAAACGATTTTAGCCTAGCATACCCACTAGGAAATGTATGAATGACCGAGATTTAAAACATCAGGGCAAAGATACTACTTTTAAATATATGGGTATCTATAAGGTAATGAAAGACTGGAGAGGGGGTGACATTGAACAGCAAATGCTCAGGGTAGAATGTAAGTGGATCTTTAACCTGGACTGTATCTATCCCAAGGGCCTAAATGCCAATTTTGAAGTAGTACATTTGTTTTAGCTTATTCTGTCTGACCCATTATAATAACTTTATGATTGAAATCTTTAGAAGTTTTCCTTGTTCTGGAATGGTTCCATATTTAATCCCCACATACACTTAAAGTCCATATCACATGCATGTATATTCATACTAGCTTGTTAATATTTTGGTCCTGTCTAGTCGTACATTAGAGATAATCTCTGTATATGGGTATGTCTGTCATCCATGTTATTTACCTATAGGGGTAATGGAATTGTCCCTTTACATTTTTTATTTTTTTATTTTATTGTAAATTTGTATTCTTTATTTCATTGCAAATTTGTGTAATATTATATCATGCTTTATAATTGCCACCAGTACAATGGATACTATGAGTGGTAAATTGTTATGGGAAGAATATGAGCATCCTTTTTAAATTATTTAAAAACAATTGAAATGTATTTGAACACTATTTTTGTGTGTATTTCATGTGTATTTACATTCACATATATTTCTATTTTTTACATGATGTATAATTTTTAGGACTAATCTCCTATTTTTAAATAATTTTCCAATCAACCTTTTAAATATACAACCAGCCATTCATTTATGGCTATATGACTATCATAGTTATCACCCTCCTGTAAGTTAACCACTCTCCTTCCAAGGTAACATTTGCCCTTATCCAATATGGATACGTTTAACATCCCACAACTGGGAGTCGCGTCTTTTCGGGGAACCAGATATGACGTATGTCCGTAAAACCGGAAGTACTTGTCGGGATCCGGAAATACTGAGGGCGTCACGTACGCGATGTGCATGTGCACGCTCTTGTTTTCTGGCGGCAATCACTCTATCAGCAATCTGATTGGTAGATAGATGTGTTATAAGGCTTTTTTTAAACTCCTCCTTATGTCTTGAAAAAGGCCCATCCACGGGTCAAAACACGTAGACTTTGTACATAAGGAGGCTGTTATTCTTCCCTGGTGAGTCTTTTTCCAATTAGACTCCTTTTTGTAGCTGTTTTTGCATTCGGTTTTTATTTCTTTCTACAGGTAATTATATTGAAAGCAGAAATCACCTAGTCCTACACTTCATATTGTCTTCACAAGGACTTGTTTAGGCTGTTCTTAAGGATATCACTAGGACTTTGCTTAGGACACTTTATATATATATATATATATATATATATATATATATATATATATATATATATTCTTATTTTTTCTTATTGGCGGTTTTTTTGCCATCATTTTATTTTGTACACGTGTATTAATTTGAATCCCCTTTTTCATTTGGGGATTTGTTCCATTAGGGAATCAATTGTTTGCTTAATTTACATTACATTATATAAACACCTTATTGTTAAGTATTGTCAACATCAAATTTACCACTATCGGTTTTTACTTATCTATTGGTCACTGCTTGTACACCTCTGCAACAGGTGGTCATTAATATTATTCAGCATACATTGTGATTAATGTTATTAATGTTTTTCGATATTAGTCAATTTTAGAATATTAAATACTTGTTTTTAGACTCCATCAATATCATTGTTTTGATTTACGTTTTAGTTTTATGATTAACCTTAAGCTGTTGGCGCTCCTATATATCCATCTATATTTCCCATTACTCTGTTGGGTCCTGTTGTTAGGAGGTCCCTTTATAGTGAGCTTGGTTTATACCCGGGCGCAGTCTTTTACCACTGCTGCATTGTGTAAACCCTTCTTCTATATGCTTAAATCAATATATTTCAGGCATTGGTGACATCATATAATTTTACTATTTTTTTATAATCTACTGCTTTCTTTTACAAGAACCATGATAGTGCTGCCAAATTTCACCAATGTTATAGACTTTGCTTTACTATCTTACAGCTAGATTACGAGTCTTGCGTTAGCCTTAAAAAGCAGCGTTGAGGGGTCCCAACGCTGCTTTTTAACGCCCGCTGGTATTACGGAGTCAGGCAGGAAAGATTCTACCGCTCACTTTTTTTCCGCGATTTTAGCTTACCGCAAATCCCCTTACGTCAATTGCATATCCTATCTTTTTAATGGGATTTGCCTAACGCTGGTATTACGATCGCCTGAAAAAGTGAGCGGTAGACCCTCTCCTGTCAAGACTCGTACCGCATTTAAAAGTCAGTAGTTAGGAGTTTTATGGGCTAACGCCGTAACATAAAACTCTTAACTAAAGTGCTAAAAGTACACTAACACCCATAAACTACCTATTAACCCCTAAACCGAGGACCCCCCCACATCGGAAACACTTAACTAAAATGTTTAACCCCTAATCTGCCAACCGGACATCGCCGCCACTTTAATAAATATATTAACCCCTAAACCACCGCACTCCCGTCTCGCAAACACTAGTTAAATTTTATTAACCCCTAATCTGCCGTCCCTAACATCGCCAACACCTACCTACATTTATTAACCCCTAATCTGCCAACCCCAACGTCGCCGCTACTATATTAAATTTATTAACCCCTAAACCTAAGTCTAACCCTAAGTATAACCCCCCACAACTTAAATATAATTTAAATTAAACAAAATAAATTTAACATAATTAAGTAAATTAATCCTATTTAAAACTAAATACTTACCGATAAAATAAACCCTAAGCTAGCTACAATATAACTAATAATTACATTGTAGCTAGTTTAGGATTTATATTTATTTTACAGGCAACTTTTTATTTATTTTAACTAGGTAGAATAGTTATTAAATAGTTATTAACTATTTAATAACTACCTAGCTAAAATAAGTACAAAATTACCTGTAAAATAAACCCTAACCTAAGTTACAAATACACCTAACACTACACTATAATTAAACTACTTACCTAAACTACCTACAATTAATTACAATTAAAATAAATAAACTAAATTACCAAAAAAAAACACTAAATTACAGAAAAAAAAAGAATTTTAAACTAATTACACCTAATCTAATCCCCCTAATAAAATAAAAAAGCCCCGCAAAATAATAAAATTCCCTACCCTATACTAAATTACAAATAGCCCTTAAAAGGGCCTTTTGTGGGGCAAGTAATCAGCTCTTTCACCTGTAAAAAAAAATACAATACCCCCCCAACATTAAAACCCACCACCCACACACCCAACCCTACTCTAAAACCCACCCAATCCCCCCTTAAAAAAACCTAACACTACCCCCTTGAAGATTACCCTACCTTGAGCCGTCTTCACCCAGCCGGGCACAAGTGGTCCTCCAGAGGGTCCAAAGTCTTCATCCTATCCGGGCAGAAGAGGACATCCAGACCGGCAGAAGGCTTCATCCAGAAGATGGACCCGCTCCGCTCCGGAAGGATGAAGATAGAAGATGCCATCTGGATGAAGCCTTCTGCCGGTCTGGATGTCCTCTTCTGCCCGGATAGGATGAATACTACAGACCCTCTGGAGGACCACTTGTGCCAGGGTGATCTTCAAGGGGGTAGTGTTAGGTTTTTTAAGGGGGGATTGGGTGGGTTTTAGAGTAGGGTTGGGTGTGTGGGGGGTGGGTTTTAATGTTGGGGGGTATTGTATTTTTTTTTACAGGTGAAAGAGCTGATTACTTTGGGGCAATGTCCCGCAAAAGGCCCTTTTAAGGGCTATTTGTAATTTAGTATAGGGTACAGAATTTTATTATTTTGGGGGGCTTTTTTATTGTATTAGGGGGATTAGATTAGGTTAATTAGTTTAAAATTCTTGTAATTCTTTTTTTTCTGTAATTTAGTGTTTTTTTTTTTCGTAATTTAGTTTATTTAATTTAATTGTAATTAATTGTAGGTAGTTTAGGTAAGTAGTTTAATTATAGTGTAGTGTTAGGTGTAATTGTAACTTAGGTTACGGTTTATTTTACAGGTAATTTTGTACTTATTTTAGCTAGGTAGTTATTAAATAGTTAATAACTATTTAATAACTATTCTACCTAGTTAAAATAAATACAAAGTTGCCTGTAAAATAAATATAAATCCTAAGATAGCTACAATGTAACTATTAGTTATATTGTAGCTAGCTTAGGGTTTATTTTATCGGTAAGTATTTAGTTTTAAATAGGATTAATTTATTGAATTATGTTAAATTTATTTCGTTTAATTTAAATTATATTTAAGTTAGGGGGGTTAGACTTAGGGTTAGACTTAGGTTTAGGGGTTAATACATTTATTATAGTGGCGGCGACGTTGGCGGCGGCAGATTAGATGTTAATAAATTTAATATAGTTGCGGCATCTTTGGGGGGGCAGATTAGGGGTTAATAAATAAAATGTAGGGTTTGGCGATGTTGGGGGCATCAGATTAGGGGTTCATAAGTATAATGTAGGTGGCGGCGGTGTCCGGAGCAGCAGATTAAGGGTTAATAATATAATGTAGGTGGCGACGATGTCGGAGGCGGCAGATTAGGGGTTAATAAGTGTAAGATTAGGGGTGTTTAGACTCGGGGTTCATGTTAGGGTGTTAGGTGTAGACATAAAATATGTTTCCCCATAGGAAACAATGGGGCTGCGTTAGGAGCTGAACGCTGCTTTTTTGCAGGTGTTAGGTTTTTTTCAGCCAGCTCAGCCCCATTGTTTCCTATGGGGAAATCGTGCACGAGCACGTTTTGCCAGCTTACCGCTACCGTAAGCAACGCTGGTATTGAGGTGAGATGTGGAGCTAAATTTTGCTCAACGCTCACTTTTCTGAGGCTAACGCCGGCTTGCAGAAAACTCGTAATACCAGCGTTGGCTTAAGTGAGCGGTAAGAAAAAAAGGCTTGTTAGCACCGCACAGCCTTACCGACAAAAACTTGCAATCTAGCCGTTAATGTTTTGGATGGATTAAGATAGACTTTGCATTACTATTAGGATAAATAGTGACAAGTGAGAGGAGCTCAATTTGGCACTTGCTTTACTATCACATAGCATATATTAGGAATAAGATACCTAGCAACCTTGAATTGTTATATAAATTTAATTACTTTCCATTAGTTTCAGCTATTAAGAAAAATCTTATGCTATTAAGAAAAAAGTCATTGAAACTCATCCTGTCATGGTTTATGGAGCATTGCAGTTATAAAAATGAATGTGCTTAATACTAGTCAGTGTTATTTCTGGACATTACAAAATTACTTGATAGCCTCTTTTAAGAAAAAGGAATATTTGCATAAATAGTGCTATAATGTAAACATTAAACTTTTTTCTCTTTCATGATTAAGACAGAGCATACAATTTTACATGTGTTATCAAATGTGCTTCATTCTCTTGGTATCTTTTGTTGAAGGAGCAGCAATGTACTACCAGAAGCTAGCTGAGCCAATTTCAACAGGCATATATGTGCAGCCACCAATCAGCAGCCACCTACCAGTAGAACATTGATGCTTCTGAGTCTACATAGGTATGTTTTTCAACAAAGGATACAAACAGAATGAAACAAATGAGATAACAGAAGTCAATTAGAAAATTGTTAAAATGACTGCTATATCGAATCATGAAAGTTTAATTTAATTTTCTGTCCCTTTAAATATTATCAAGCCTCTCACCTTGTTGTTGGTAATCTGTCCGGTTTCAAAACTAGTCCCATTATGAGAATTGAACCTGTAACCAGCTTTTTATTGATTAAATGAGAAATGATGAAGGTAATTTGCACCAATATTCAAGTGTGGTATATTTGGTCTAAATCTGGCAAAAAAAGCATCCAAATTTAGTTTATTATCTAGAAGGTCCTTACTTACCGCATTAGATAATTAGTAGCTTTTCTCTATGTGTTCCTAGAATAAAATCAAATATCTGTATTAGAATAGAAAGCTATAAAGCAACAAAGCTTCTAGCTTAATGCTACATGAAACTCAAATTTGTTCTCTTTTATCTCAAATAGAGCATTGGTTTTCAAACCTGTTCTCAGGCCTCCCTAGCAAGCCAGATTTTCAAGATTACCTTGGGTGAGTGCAGGTAAAATAACCATGTTTACTATTCAGCTAATTATTTCACCTGTGCTCTAGTTCAGATGTCCTCAAAATCTGGCCTGTTAGGGAGGCCCAATGAAAACCAGTGAAATAGAGCATGCAATTTTAAACAACTTTTTTACTTCTATTATCACATTTTATTCCTTCTCGTGGTGGGCCAGATTACAAATTGTATACTATTTAGCGCTCCAGCTTGAGCATAAACTTCACTAGAAGTAATCCTTTTGTATGCCATTGAGTTGTACTCATTTAACAAGTTGAAAGTAAAATGTTTGCGTGTGAACAAACCCGATTCGCAAAACTTTCCAGACTTCACAATATTGCAACCTCGACATAGACGTCAATGCAGAGTGCAGAAGAAAAAAACGAACACCTATCGCTCACAATCTAAACCGACAGGAGTTATTCTAATTTCATATTCTAATGTTCTTCACTTACAGAGCAATCTTACTTTTATTTTAAATAGATAGATTGATCGATAAATACCTATATATCTATATATCAAATTCGAATTTTAGAACAAATGTTATTGTAGAAATTCGATTTACATAATAGAATGTTGATAAGAACGAATATTCTTAGAAATTCGATTTTCGAATGCTATTTACAGTTTTCGAATGTCGCATTCGAATTTGGATGTCACTTTCAAATTCGAATATTACATTTATAAAACACAATTGTAGACTAGAAACGTTATTTCGAATTCGAATGTCAAATTCGAATTGAATATCACATTCAAATCGAATATCACATTCAAATCGAATATCACATTTGAATTTGAATATTACATTTATAAAACACAGTATTAGACTAGAAATACTATTTTGAATTTGAATGTCACATTAAAATCGAATAACACATTCGAATAGAATATCACATTCGAATTGAATATCACATTTATTAAACGCAGTTGTAAACTAGAAATATTATTTTGAATTTGAATGTCACATTCGAATTCGAATGTCACATTAGAATTCGAATATTACTTTTAAAAAACACAGTATTAGACTACAAATACTATTTTGAATTCGAATATTACATTTAAAACACAGTATTAGACTAGAAATACTATTTCAAATTCGAATGTGACATTCGAATGTAGCATTCAAATTTGAATATTATATTTATTAAACACAGTTGTAGACTAGAAATACTATTTTGAATTTGAATGTCACATTCAAATTCGAATATTACATTTCGAAATTGAATGAATACATAGCTAAAAAAAAATTTATTCTAACGAATATTTTCAAATTTTATTGAAAAATTCGAAAACGAAAATTCAAAAATAGATTGTTAGAATGTTATATAAACATTCGAAATTCGATTCGAATGAACAAATGTATAAAAATTTGTTTTAAATTTCGAATTTTTAGAAACATTCCCCCATCCCTACTGTGTATATATATATATATATATATATATATATATATATATATACAGGTAGCCCTCAGTTTACGCCGGCGTTAGGTTCCAGAAGGAATGGTTGTAAATTGAAACCGTTGTAAATTGAAACCCAGTTATAATGTAAGTCAATGGGAAGTGAGGGAGATAGGTTCCAGGTCCCTCTCAAAATTGTCATAAGTAACACGTAATACATTATTTTTAAAGCTTTGAAATGAAGACTTTACATGCTAAACAGAATTATTAACCAACACACAACACAGACTTCACTTGCATTTTTCTGCAAACAGTTCTTTCTATGCATTCAAATCTGGACTGATTTATAGACAGAAAGATCTTGTTCCTTTGAAATCTGCTCGATAGCTCAGGTCTGGTTAAACTGATTAATTTCAGCTTGCTTGGCTTTGCTGCAACAAAAGCGGACAGCTCCACCTACTGGCTATTTTAATAAATGCACTGCTTCTGAATGCTTTTCAGTAGCAGTCACATGACTGGAACAAAAGGTTGTTATTTTGAAACGGTGTAAATTGAACCGTTGTAAAACGAGGGCCACCTGTATATATACAGTATATATATATATATATATATATATATATATATACACACACACACACACATACATATAGGTATAGCTATCTATTTTACATTAACATTATCATATATATATATATATATATATATATATATAATGAAAATTACATTTTTTTCTATGTGAAGAACATAGGGATATACATTTTGTGTGGCTTGTTCTATGACCTGGTTACCACCTGGGAACAATTTCATTTAGCCCAATTGTGTTTATTATAGAGGACTCTCCTGACATATATCAGTCTGATCCCGCCTAACAAGGTCAGTTCAGCCCCAAAATCAAATCCAATTCTTCTCTGAACAAGGGAAATGGCAACCCCAGACAATTGTTTCAGCCTCCTTTGTGCCTCGTTAGTGAGGTACAGCCATATCCCTCTAATCCTCATCTGGTTTCCCCCCCCCTCACCCTTAGGGAGACTTTCCCCAGGATCATAATACAAATACATACAAAAAGGGAAGCAATCTGCCTGGAATGAGCAATAGCTCAGTGGCTTGTTCTATGGCCTGGTTACCACCTCGGAGTAGCTTCTTTTAGCCCAATTTTGATTTTTACAGAGGAGAAATTCTCTGAAGTATATCAGTCTGATCCCACTTAAGAAGGTCAGTCCAGCCCAGAAATACAAGGCAATATTCCTCTTAACAAGGGAAATGGCAACCACAGATTATAGTTTTGGCATCCTTTGGGCCTTGTCAGTGAGGTGCATCCATATCCCTCAAGGCATATTGGCAAGGAGTTTCCCATCACCCTTAGGGAGACTTTCGACAGGGTCATAATACAAATACATATAGAAAAGGAAGCAATCTGCCAGGAACAAACAACAGCTCAGTGGCTTGTTCAGTGGCTGCTCCTAGGCGGTGACTTGCCATAGAACAAGCTACTTAGTTGTTGTTGATTCCTGGTAGAGCACTTCTCATTCTGTATGTATAAGAATAATTTTAAACCTAGCTTGGGAGTAAAAACCAGGAAAATGTGAAAAAAAAACATTTTGATAACAATTTCATTTTCATAAAACTTTATTAAGGTGACCTTTAGATGGTACTTACATCCCTCTATAGCAACCCATATGCAAAGTCACATAAAACCCATTGTATTATAGGGGAATTTTAGAAAAGGTACTTACCACTGCCATGGAGATTATATGTAGAATCATCCTCCATTTTAAAACAACTATCAACAAATATATATCCCTAATAGGTGCTACTGTGAAAGAAGAAATGGAATTGTTTGGGGCTTTTCTAAAATGTGCTTTAAATGAGATATCATACTTTCATACTACTTCAGAGTTGGCTGAGGATGTTTTAGAAAATACTTGTGTTGGTATCAAAACGTTTGGTACTACTGGAGTATTATCTATTCCAGTTAACATAAATATGAAATCCTTGTGATGTTAAATGAGTGCGCATAAATGCAAATCTTTGTAACCTTTTTGATGCAAGGTAATCACTGATAGGGACTTAATTTTTTTTGTTAAGTATGGAACATGTTCTGTATGAAATGAAAACATTTGTATTTTATATGACTCAAACTGTAAGTACCTTTATTTTCATGTTCCTGGTTTTGTTTCCCACATGCTGGGTTTTGTTAAGTGGAGGAAGCATGGGCCCTGCCCCTCCACCCCCTTTAAAATGCTTCCTAAAAATAAAAATTATTTTTCACACTCCATTATTTTAAATCTCATCACATTTACTCACGTGCACAAACATTATTAATATATTTAGCCCAATAGATGCTAAACAGTAGAGGCTTGCCCAAATGGTCCTTTTTATTTATTAATGGAAATCTGAAAATTATAGGGTGAAATATTCAGCTTCAAGAAAAAAGCCAAGGCCAGCTCCTCCTTAGCATTATGTAATTGAAAGGTGTAATAACAGGGGTTATAAAGGCTAGATTGATAGATAGATAGATAGATAGATAGATAGATAGATAGATAGATAGATAGATAGATAGATAGATAGATAGATAGATAGATATGGATAAACACACACACACACTACAAGAGCTGCATGCTTGGATATTGTGCTGCAGCCATTTTGCCTCTAGTGTACTCTGTAATCAATCCACTGTATTAATATTTTGTTTATTGGATGCAATGTGCAATACCTATTGCAGCACACACTGTCCCATTAAAAATATAACCTCAGATGCCTTTTTTATAGAGCTGGAAAGTGAGAGGGGGGAAAATGGGGATGATGTGGTAGAGATTTACAGATAGAAAGGAGAACAGTGAGACATAAATGTATGTTGTGAAGTTGGAATCATGATTCTGGTTGGCTGTTATCAAAGCCATCTATATCAGAGTGTTGGCAGCTTCTCTATGTTAATGCTTGATGTTATGTTACAAGCTGGACTGTAATGTGTCATGGTGGTTAGGTTGCATGACTGAATTGCACATGGTTGGGTCAGAATTAAATGGTCTAAAGACTGAGTTAGGCACTTCTAGGCAGGCTTTAGGCCATTATGCAAAACAGGAACATAAATAGAGTAGGAAGTTCCAAAACCAAAGTAGGTGACATAAATCCCTCAAAACGTAGGAAGATCCATTACTTGGTTTTGTCCATGATATAACAATAAACACATTACTAATCTCATGGACCATTATGTCTAACTTTTCAGATTTGTCAAAAAAAAGAAAATTGGTAAAGTTTGTAGCTCAAGCATGCAGTATACTTTTGATTTAATTTTATTTTATTTTAGTCCACAGAGTTTTCTAATTTAGGTATAATTTAGGTATAATAAAAGTGCAGTGCGCTAATTACCAAAAACAATAGCAAATCCATGTTTGCCTGCTATTTCTGAACAAAGAGGATCCTTTTACAATCATTTGTGTCATGATTGCACAAGCAGTATGTAAATAATTTCAGTGACAAACAATTTTTTTTTTATATGAATGCATTTGGCGGTGAAATGGTGGCATGAAATATATCTAAATAGGCCTAGATCAATACCTTGGGTTGTCTAGTATATAGTTTGGACAGGTAAATAAAAAAGGCTCTATTTTTGTTTAATTAGAGTGATAGCAAAAATGCTAAAAGTTCTCTATTCTAAGTTCTTCTCTGAAATTCCTGGTAGCAAAGGGGTTAAAGGAACGAAAAACCCAAACTTTTTCTTTCAAAGCTCGGCTCAAGCATGCAAATTTTTTTTTTTTTTTTAAGTTTTCAAAAGCTTTATTGAACTTTCAACAAAAATTACAAAGGATTAGCAAAATCAATAGGCAGAGGATATCCACTTGTTACATGGATGATCCAAAGACTTAAAAACTTGGTATAACCAAACAATGTAATCTCAATGGCAAATCGAGTCGTAATACAGTAAAATCACTAAGAAATTTCTCTTAAGGAAGAAATGAAAACTTAGAATATGTCATTAAAGTGTAGAGAGGACATATAGGTCCTCAACTTTTCTAGTTTGTTAGATCACGAAAAGGGGAGGAGAGGGAAGGGAGGGGGGGGGGGGCAAAGGGAGTGATACTAGCTCGCTTATTGGGCTGAAATGGAAGTCTCGTCTACTTACTATAACATTATAATCAGTTAGGAGTCAGAAGTCGAAAGATTAGGTCTTCACCCTGTGTCATATTTCTCTTTCCAGTCTGCCCAGACAAGTTCAAAAAGGTCTGAGATGTTACGTTTATAGTATATGTCCTTCTCCATGGTATATACAGTGGGGCAAAAAAGTATTTAGTCAGCCACCAATTGTGCAAGTTCTCCCACTTAAGAACATTAGAGAGGCCTGTAATTTTCATCATAGGTGTACCTGAACTATGAGAGACAAAATGTGGAAACAAATCCAGACAATCACATTGTCTGATTTAGAAAGAATTTATTTGCATATTATGGTGGAAAATAAGTATTTGGTCACCTACAAACAAGCAAGATTTCTGGCTCTCACAGACCTGCATCTTATTCTTTAAGAGGCTCCTCTGTCCTCCACTCATTACCTGTATTAATGGCACATGTTTGAACTTGTTATCAGTATAAAAGACACCTGTCCACAACCTCAAACAGTCACACTCCAAACTCCACAATGGTGAAGACCAAAAAGCTGTCGAAGGACACCAGAAACAAAATTGTAAACCTGCACCAGGCTGGGAAGACTGAATCTGCAATAGGCAAGCAGCTTGGTGTGAAGAAATCAACTGTGGGAGCAATAATTAGAAAATGGAAGACATACAAGACCACTGATAATCTCCATCGATCTGGTGCTCCATGCACGATCTCAGCCCGTGGGGTCAAAATGATCACAAGAACTGTGAGCAAACATCCCAGAACCACACGGGGGACCTAGTGAATGACCTGCAGAGTGCTGGGACCAACGTAACAAAGGCTACCATCAGTATCACACTACGCCGCCAGGGACTCAGATACTGCAGTGCCAGACGTGTCCCCCTGCTTAAGCCAGTACATGTCCGGGCCCGTCTGAAGTATGCTAGAGAGCATTTGGATGATCCAGAAGCAGATTGGGAGAATGTCATTTGGTCAGATGAAACCAAAGTAGAACTTTGGTAGAAACACAACTCGTCGTGTTTGGAGGAGAGAGAATGCTGAGTTGCAACCAATGAACACCATACCTACTGTGAAGCATGGGGGTGGCAACATCATGCTTTGGGGCTGTTTCTCTGCAAAGGGAACAGGACGACTGATCCGTGTACATGAAAGAATGAATGGGGCCATGTATCGTGAGATTTTGAGTGCAAACCTCCTTCCATCAGCAATTGAAGATGAAACGTGGCTGGGTCTTTCAGCATGACAATGATCCCAAACACACCACCTGGAGTGGCTTCGTAAGAAGCATTTCAAGGTCCTGGAGTGGCCTAGCCAGTCTCCAGATCTCAACCCCATAGAAAACCTTTAGAGGGAGTTGAAAGTCCGTGTTGCCCAGCGACAGCCCCAAAACATCATTGCTCTAGAGGAGTTCTGCATGTAGGAATGGGCCAACATACCAGCAACAGCGTGTGACAACCTTGTGAAGACTTACAGAAAATGTTTGACCTCTGTCATTGCCAACAAAGGATATATAACAAAGTATTGAGATAAACTTTTGATATTGACCAAATACTTATTTTCCACCATAATTTGAAAATAAATTCTTTCCAAATCAGACAATGTGATTGTCTGGATTTGTTTCCACATTTTGTCTCTCATAGTTGAGGTATACCTATGATGAAAATTACAGGCCTCTCTCATCTTCTTAAGTGGGAGAACTTGCACATTTGGTGGCTGACTAAATACTTTTTTGCCCCACTGTATGTATGCCATGGTATTACAAATTTTGGACCAGTTAGGGGGGGGGGGGGAATTCCTTTTTCCACTCGCAGGCTATAGCGTTTTTGACTGTCGTGAAAAGATAAATACATATGTATGAGTGATGTTTCGGTAAGGTATGTACACCTACATGTAGTAAGGCTATGGATGGTGATTTGGGAAGGGGTAGACCCAAGCCAGACAGGGCTAGGAAACATTGGTTCCATAGGGGTTGTATCCTGGGTCACTCCCACCAAATATGCATCATGTTGCCCCTCTGGCCACACCCTCTCCAACATTCAGGTGACGTGCTTGGGAACATCCTAGCTAGTCTAGTGGGGACATAGTACCAGTGGGATAGGGGTTTGACGAAGGTTTCATAAAGAGTCGTGCAGTGGATAGCCTTCAGAGTTAGTTCTAATGTGCGTTCCCATATGTGAGAGGGAACTGAGACAGCCAGTAGGGACTCCCATCTCATTAAATGAGCCAGTGCTTCAGAGAACAGGGTTCCTCCAAGTAATGAGTAATGTAGGGATAAAGGTCTACATCACCTCGTCTCCAGACGGTCTCCCAGGGGGTCATTGGATAAGCCAAGCTCGGCTTGAAACCCCAACTAAGTAAGAAACTTTTGATTCTGTGAAACTCAAAGGGTAAAAATGGTGGGATTAGGGTTCTTATGCCAAACTGGGTAAAATGCTTGAAAGAGTCCTGAGAGGAAGAAGACCACAGATCTGAGACTAAATTGACTCCCAGTTGGGTCCATTTAAGTGGGCAAGTTTCCTGTAACCCTGTAAGTAGGCCAGCCATAGAAATTATAGGAGAGGGTGCGGTGCTATGTGGGGATGGTACTATCTAAGCACTCATGAACCATGGGATTGATCAAGTCTAGTTCTCTATGGCAGTGTGGGGGGTCCATATTAGGTCTCGAAGATGGATATGATAAGGAAGGGAAGCCTGCTCAATTGATCTCCATTTGGATTGGGAGTGCTTAACTCCCCATTGTGCCACATGGGTGAGCATTGCTCCCTCATAGTACCAAAGTACAGATGGCGATGCTATACCCCCTGAGGTTTTAGAGAGTTGGAGTATTTTGTGTGCCACTCTGGGTGGCTTATCTTGCCAGATATATTTTGTCATCTCGCTCTGAAACTGCAGTAATATGTGCTTCGGGATCCTAATGGGAAGGCATCTAAATAAGTAGATAAGCCTGGGGAGAAAGGACATTTTTAACGCGGCTATCCTACCTAGCCAGGATACATGGGATAAGTTCCAATCGCTTTTAAGGGAACAGATCACTGAAAAGAGAGGTAGGTAATTGTCCTTAATTATCTGGGGGAAAGATCCAGAGAGCCTGACTCCCAGATGAAGAACAGAATTCTCTTTCCAAGAGAATTCAAATCTAAATTTCAGGTAGGCTAGCTTTTCACAAGGAATACCTTGCGTATGTCCTTCCATTTTTGATAGGTTCAGCTTGTAATAAGAGTGGGCTCCAAAGCAGGCTAAAATCTCGATGAGTTTGGGAATAGTTTGTGCGGGATCCGACGAGAAAAGAGTAACATTTTCCGCGAACAATGCTATTTTGTGCACAGTGCCAAACAAAGTGACTCCCTTTATTTGAGTGTCCATTCTAATTTGTTCCGCTAATGATTAAATGGCCAGAGCGAATAGTAGCGATGACAGCGCGCAACCCTGTCTGGTGCCGATTGTTATGGAAAAAGGAGGGGAGTGAAATCCCAATCCACTCACCGAGGCCATAGGGAAAGAATAAGGGGCTTTAACTGCTGTAACTATTTCACTAGGAAACTGAAAACTCTTGAGTACCTCCCATAGATACTGCCACCTCACCCAGTCAAAAGCCTTCTCGGCATCAAGAGAAATAATTGATAAAGGCTTATTGAGTTTAGAAGAAAGACTAAGCATGTTAAGGAGATGCCTAGTGTTATCTGGGCCTTCTCTTTGTGGGACAAATTCCACCTTATCCGAGTGGGATCAGCAAGAGGTTCGCAACATGGTTATACAATAACTTAGATTAAAACTTTATATCTGTGTTAATGAGGGATATTGGCCTATAGCTGGCACACAAGGAGGAGTCTTTGTTTGGTTTTAAGATAGTAACAATGGTGGCTTCTAGGAATTCCTTTTTAAAACTACCTTCCTCTCTAGCCAGATTATAGAGCCTAAGTAATAATGGGGAGAGTTCTTGAATAAAAATGTTGTAAAAGTGAACAGGGAAGCCGTCTTGACCTGGGGATTTAAAAGATTTTGCATTTTTAATAAGCTTCTGGATTTCCAAAAGCGAAAAACAGGAGTTTTGGAGGTCACGCGGCACAGGGGTGAGTGTGGGAAGCTTTAGGGAATCTAAAAAGGCACGTTTATTGTCCGGGGAAGTTGCAGGGGGTCCTTCAGATTTAACTATATAATATAGGTTAGAATAATATTCGGCAAATACCCCACCTATTTGTGATGGGATTTTGAGGAGGGAGTGTGAAGACCGTATGCTATGGATACATGAGGCCCCCCCCCCTATTCCGTATTTTGTTTTCCAACAAGGAATCCGCTTTATTACTTTTATAATAAAACAGTTGTTTTAATTTAGTGAGATTAAATTGTGTTCTATGGAGCTCAATTTGCGAAATATGGTCCTTGACAGTGGCGATTTGGTGTGTTAAGGCTGGGGCCAGTGTGCACCTATTTTGGGCTTCTAGGTTTCATAGCTTAATGTGGGCTTGCGAGAGGGTGAGGCCAGCCTGCTTTCTAAGGTGTGCTTTCTTGGTGATCAAGAGTCCCCTTATAGTGGCCTTCCCAGCCCCCCCACAAAGTGTCATCCCAGACTAATGCATTATCATTAGTTTGTATGTAGTGTATGATGTCTCTGCGTAGTTCCTCTCGAAACGAGACATCCCCAAGAATATGGTGAGGCAAGCACCAAGAGGTCCTGGGGCGTGAAATATTTGCTGAATGAATGTCAGCTAGCACAAGGTCATGATCAGACCAGGCACATAGACAGATCTTGGCTTGTGTAACTAGGTCCAGAGAGTCAGCCATTGTCAGCAACACAATAAAATGTGTACAGGGTGGTGTTATTTGGATCTCAGCTGCAGATTTTACAATAGTATAGAATGTATCACTATCAAACCAGATAATCACTATAAGTGTAGTAGTGTTATCAAAGTAAGTAGTGGATTAGTATAAATATGTATTTACAAGTTTTGTCACAGAAGGAGTTTATGCAACCACTCTGAACAAACAGTGTTAGGAGGAGTTCCGGAGATCGAAAATAGTTTTAGGTACTATGTAACTTTCCTTGATGTAGGTTATAAACAAATAGGATGGAATTTTCAATGCAACTCACAATCTTAGAGTAATGTATATTCCTCGTAATTATAGAGTAGTGTAAGGAATTAGCTCTGACTTGCTGTCCGCAATACTTAACTTAAAGTACAGAGAGGGCAGAGTTTTCCTTTACTCGCAGCTGATCTGTTTCTCCCGAGCGGCTTTTAACGAAAATAATATATTTCTTCCAGAATGTATACAACAAGTGATATATATACAGTTCATTAGCAGTACATAGATATGGTACCTTGTATTCAGGAGGTGGAATGTTGCAGTAACTCCCAGAGCTGTGATTCCGTTTGGCAAAGAGGTGCAGCGTGAGCCTCTAGGAGAGTTTGAATTTTGCAAGATGTTATTTTGTTTGCAAATTGAAGATAGATACAATTGTAGAGGAACTTCAAGAGGTAAACTGTAAAGGAGAGTACAAAATGAATCAAGTTATTATTTATACCAGAAGGTAAGTTTTGTAATCCAAAGGATCTTAGGTAGAGGAGACTGCTGCTTCCGAGCAGAGCAACAAAATACTAAGCACAGGTTTGTGAATCAGTGGAGGATTTAAAGGAGAAGGAGGCTGGCCTAATCACAGAGAGGAAATTAAAGGCACAGAGACGAAGTTTGAAAGAGATCCTGACAGCCATGGAGAATATATAGTCAAGCCTAGAGTACAGTCTATGTGGGTGCGAAAAGTGTGTGTAGTCCCTATCCTTTGTGTGGAGGGCACTCCAAACATCATAATATCCAAAGCAGGTTATTAAATTACGGAACCTGTTAGCTAAATGCTCAGCAGGCAAATGTGTCTTGTCTGCTTTAGTAAGTTTCCTTCCCAATTTGTTAGTTAAAGAAACTAACAGAAAAAGATACTATATAAGCACTCACATGACCCCAAATATTCTGGAGTAGAAAAAAGAATTCACACAATTTAAAACATTAATCTTTATTAGAAATATTAAAATATGGGTTGATTTAAAACTAAAATGCTGGTGTTCCCAGTACAACGACTGAATATAGGAGACTAGAACCACTAAATAATGTGATCTGGTGATTACCAACGACAAGAATAATTGGCAGCTACTAAAGAAACTTAGACCAATAGTGGTATGACTAAATATATGATCTCAGCAAATGCTGCACTATTTCCTAATACTGTGTATTTGCACAATAATGTTAGAGTAACAGAGAATGCTAAATAGCAATAATCAGTACTTATAGGTGTACCAGTTGCCCTGTACCAACTCAGTCTGGCTGATTGAAGACTTAAATCATACGATTATATAGGTTATTATTGGGAAAGTGATAGTGGTGCTGCTGTTATCATATAACTTATATTAAGTCTGGAGTAATGGACTGAGGCTAATGTGGTTCATAGACTCAAATAGGAATTATCAACTAAAATAACAGTGAATGGCTGTTAGTAGGATTACTCAGTGTGTATAGATTAGATATGAGGAAATTATTAGTGCTTGGTGTATACTTGTTCGATCAAAAAACAGCTGATTCAACCCTAATACACAGTTCAGTTACTTGAAGCACAGCAAATAGAGCTGAATATTGAAATTATACTTGGACAGCTGATACTCAGCCTCAATATCAATGCTGCATCAGACGTACTTCTATTATAACCCTGAGTTGCGTATAGCATCGGTTCCAGAGTCCATTAATATTAGAGTTGCGTAATGTATTTACGTATATACTCTGTATACATATGTATTTTTGGAACTCTGCCCCTTTAACGCTTATCAGTATTTATCTTAAGGGTTAAAATGAATCTAGTACTGTATGCATTGCCATCAGTTTAAGATTACTTAATAATAATACTTAGATGCTTGGAAATCCCATAGTATCAGATACTGTCATGAATTTTATTCAGCATTTAGATGCTGTGCAATGCTATCGGTATACATAGATTTCATTCAGTGTTTAGCTGCTGTGTAATGCTGTTAGTATACAGCTTTGTTACTGGTGACACACATGAGTATACTATGTCAGGACGTTTATATACCCTGCTATCTACTCGCAGTCTTCTATTGAGTTCTTAAATAGTTAAATAACTCTATTTAGCCACAAGCTTGAGATATTGTTTGACAACTAATGCTTATAATTTTGTAACATAATTGTTTGCAAATCAATGATGTGCAATATTGTTAGTATGCAGCGTTGGTGCTTCTAACATATATAAGTGTATTGTGTCAGCAGGTTTACCTTGCTGCTTAATCAGAGTTTTTCTTGTTTAAATACTAAATAGTTAGATAGTTATATTCAGTCACACGCTTGAAATAATATTAAACAAAATGCTACTTGTAACTGCACCGCGTAATCACTGTCATTAGTATCTGTAGTTTGGTTCACTCGAGTATCGCGAGTGCTATATGGTTCACTCAGTTAAATCTATTCACAAATTAGCTATCATTTTCAAAGTGATCAATGCGCTAAATAAGTTTGCCAGGTTCTAGTCTACATAAATTATTATGCCAGCAAGTTTCTTAAAAAAAACAACTACATTGAGCTCCCATGAGCTCCCCCCTCCTCCCTTGACATGTTTCGCCGGGTTTCCGGCTTTATCAAAAGGCAGGGCGCCGCGGCTGACGCGGCTATTTATGAATCCGACTCCACCTCCACCCTATATTCTGACCAATCGGAGACCTCCAATTTCGTGTCTATGTGACGGAGGAATCCCTGATTGGCAAAACTGATCACTCATATTATTCTATGCTGGAGTTCTGGTCATCATATCTTATGAATTAAATGTGTTTTCCAGTACCATTAATTCCTAATGCTTATTGAATGCGGATAGTTATTCTAACATTCCTGAAGTGATAAATGTATTAATGGGCTCATCATACATGCGTTCGTAAATATATTTATATTTATCTATTAATTTTTGGAGTGCTTGAAGGGCATTATTTGCTTAAAGAGTACATTTTCAATATTAGTCTCTCTCCTATACTTATTAACTATTTAAAAAAATGATTCTGTGAGAATGTGCATTATTAATTATTGTTTACATTATTCTGACGGTTAATATGTCAGACTCTAGTTAGGACATAATTGTTTGCAAATCAATGATGTGCAATATTGTTAGTATGCAGCGTTGGTGCTTCTAACATATATAAGTGTATTGTGTCAGCAGGTTTACCTTGCTGCTTAATCAGAGTTTTTCTTGTTTAAATACTAAATAGTTAGATAGTTATATTCAGTCACACGCTTGAAATAATATTAAACAAAATGCTACTTGTAACTGCACCGCGTAATCACTGTCATTAGTATCTGTAGTTTGGTTCACTCGAGTATCGCGAGTGCTATATGGTTCACTCAGTTAAATCTATTCACAAATTAGCTATCATTTTCAAAGTGATCAATGCGCTAAATAAGTTTGCCAGGTTCTAGTCTACATAAATTATTATGCCAGCAAGTTTCTTAAAAAAAACAACTACATTGAGCTCCCATGAGCTCCCCCCTCCTCCCTTGACATGTTTCGCCGGGTTTCCGGCTTTATCAAACTTATTTAGCGCATTGATCACTTTGAAAATGATAGCTAATTTGTGAATAGATTTAACTGAGTGAACCATATAGCACTCGCGATACTCGAGTGAACCAAACTACAGATACTAATGACAGTGATTACGCGGTGCAGTTACAAGTAGCATTTTGTTTAATATTATTTCAAGCGTGTGACTGAATATAACTATCTAACTATTTAGTATTTAAACAAGAAAAACTCTGATTAAGCAGCAAGGTAAACCTGCTGACACAATACACTTATATATGTTAGAAGCACCAACGCTGCATACTAACAATATTGCACATCATTGATTTGCAAACAATTATGTTACAAAATTATAAGCATTAGTTGTCAAACAATATCTCAAGCTTGTGGCTAAATAGAGTTATTTAACTATTTAAGAACTCAATAGAAGACTGCGAGTAGATAGCAGGGTATATAAACGTCCTGACATAGTATACTCATGTGTGTCACCAGTAACAAAGCTGTATACTAACAGCATTACACAGCAGCTAAACACTGAATGAAATCTATGTATACCGATAGCATTGCACAGCATCTAAATGCTGAATAAAATTCATGACAGTATCTGATACTATGGGATTTCCAAGCATCTAAGTATTATTATTAAGTAATCTTAAACTGATGGCAATGCATACAGTACTAGATTCATTTTAACCCTTAAGATAAATACTGATAAGCGTTAAAGGGGCAGAGTTCCAAAAATACATATGTATACAGAGTATATACGTAAATACATTACGCAACTCTAATATTAATGGACTCTGGAACCGATGCTATACGCAACTCAGGGTTATAATAGAAGTACGTCTGATGCAGCATTGATATTGAGGCTGAGTATCAGCTGTCCAAGTATAATTTCAATATTCAGCTCTATTTGCTGTGCTTCAAGTAACTGAACTGTGTATTAGGGTTGAATCAGCTGTTTTTTGATCGAACAAGTATACACCAAGCACTAATAATTTCCTCATATCTAATCTATACACACTGAGTAATCCTACTAACAGCCATTCACTGTTATTTTAGTTGATAATTCCTATTTGAGTCTATGAACCACATTAGCCTCAGTCCATTACTCCAGACTTAATATAAGTTATATGATAACAGCAGCACCACTATCACTTTCCCAATAATAACCTATATAATCGTATGATTTAAGTCTTCAATCAGCCAGACTGAGTTGGTACAGGGCAACTGGTACACCTATAAGTACTGATTATTGCTATTTAGCATTCTCTGTTACTCTAACATTATTGTGCAAATACACAGTATTAGGAAATAGTGCAGCATTTGCTGAGATCATATATTTAGTCATACCACTATTGGTCTAAGTTTCTTTAGTAGCTGCCAATTATTCTTGTCGTTGGTAATCACCAGATCACATTATTTAGTGGTTCTAGTCTCCTATATTCAGTCGTTGTACTGGGAACACCAGCATTTTAGTTTTAAATCAACCCATATTTTAATATTTCTAATAAAGACTAATGTTTTAAATTGTGTGAATTCTTTTTTCTACTCCAGAATATTTGGGGTCATGTGAGTGCTTATATAGTATCTTTTTCTGTTAGTTTCTTTAACTAGCAAATTTGGAATGTAACTGTGTTGATACATAGCACCTAACCACATTAACTATATAAAATAAAGGCCATTGAGCTTATTATAGAACGGTTAAAGACCCAGTGCTAAATCTTTGAGTGGTGCCATCAATTCTATCTGAATTTTAGTAAGTTTCCTGCCAGTTCTATGGTCCCAAACCATGTTAAAGTCCCCTGTTAAAAGAACTCTACCCTGCTTAACCTGGTCTAGGACATGAAGGATGTGCTTCAGACATTTTGACTGACAGGTATTGGGAAGATAGACAGAAGCCAGAGTGTAGTCTACATGGTTCAATTTACAAATTTGAATAGCATATCTTGCTTGGGGATCTTTAATGACCTGGATTAATTCGAAACCAAGTCGCTTGTGGAGTAAGATCACCACTCCTCTGGCTTTCTTAGTATAAGGGGCAGAGTCAATGTGAGTGTAGATCTTGGAGGTGAGTTTGAGGGGCTCATTCACTAACCAGTGTGTTTCCTGTAAAAAAAACAACGTGGTTTATGATGCTTCAAAGAGCGCAACAACAAACTGCGCTTGTGAGGGGAATTGAGGCCTCTAACATTATGCGTAAGTAATCGGACGGTGGACATACTCTAATATCTGGGTTTCGGGAAAAGGTAATGTAATAAAAGTAGGCTCTTGAGTGGGAAAAATGGGGGGTAGGGATCAGGATACGGGTAGGTAGGGTAGGTTAGACATTAGTAAAGTGTCTGAAGGTGTGGTGAAAATAGTCCACCTCCAAAGAACCCTAGTATGGGCTTCTAAGGGGGGGGGGAGAACACTTAGCCAAAGAACAATGTGAATAAGGGCTGATATCACCAGCCCCACTCTGTTCAAATCTAATTATTTAACCATAACTAAAGAGAAAAAAACAGTAAACCTTAACCTAGAAAATACAAGGCAATATTGAGAACATTTCAACAAGTACATATTCAAACATGTTTAGGTGTAACATACCAACAGTCCAGAAAAAGGAATGAATCGTCAGGTTGTATGGTAGTATTGGCCTACTAGAAAGGTGGAAAAGTGTTCACAGAAGGAGTAAGACTCAGAGTGGAAAATCAGGGAGCATCCCCATGAGGTCTATTAGTGTCCAGAGATTGGTGCATTTTAGGGCGTTTTAGCCTATGATCTTTCACTGACCATTCTGGCGCAGAGGCGCATAGTTTAGGTTGAGGAGGTACCTGAACTGGAGGAGGTTTGGGCAAGAGATCCCAAGAGGTTAGAAGAGAAATACCCTGGGCAATAGTGGTGACCACAAAAGTTTGATTATCTTTCGTAATAATGAGTCTGGTGGGGTAGCCCCATCTATATTTGATGTTGGTTTTACGGAGGATGGAAGTGACAGGCTGGAATTGCCGCCATTGCTGGAGAGTATGGGTAGAGAGGTCAGGAAGGAGCTGAATATCTTTAAATCTCTCGTTGAGGAGTGACTTCTTAAAGGCAGCTTGCATTAATCTGTCTTTATATAGGAAGCTGTGGAAGCAAACAATCACATCTCGCGGCTTATCCGGGGCAACAATCATGGAATGGAGTGGCCTATGTGCTCGCTCCATGGTGCTAATTAGGCCCTCTGGGAATCCCACCAACTCACGAAACAGAGCCTGTAGATATTCATGAAGCTCTGCCAGCATAACAGACTCAGGGATGCCCCTTAACCTGATATTGTTGCACCCGGACCTGTCCTCGACATCCGCCAGCTTAAATTCCAATTGTGAAATTTGGTCAACCAGATTTCTGAGTATGAGAGTAGGTTAGATTGGTCCACAGCAATATCATCCTGCTTTCGCTCCAACACGTCTACCCTCTCTCCAATTTCAGAGATCTCCTTTTTAAGTTCGGCAGAGCTGCGCTGTATCTCCTGGGTTATAGATTTGGGCTGCATAGCTAGCATTTTCTTTAGTGTGGATTCAGTGATGAAATGTTAAGATGCAGTAGCAGAGTGTATACTAGATTGAGACTCCTCCTCATCATGCGAGTCAGGATCACTTAGGTCTCCTTGGGCCTCCATGCCCGGGCCTTTAATTGGTTGTGTGAAGTGATCATATATTGTTTTTGTCAACTTAGAAATCAACTTGGGGTGCTTCCTGGCAGAATGGGGCATTTTAAATGACACTACGTCCTACTCAGTGTAATCTGAAGATGGACTAGACTACCCTGAAAGAGCACAAGATGAACACCTCCTTAATGCAATATTTAGTAGTGCACAAGTAGAAGTAAAGTCTCAGAAGTTTGCACCCTAGCTTAGGGCTGCGTAGCTTTGGGCTTGAGAGAAGCCTGACTTCTTATGATACTCTGCTAAGAAAAGAGTCTTTTGAGGCATATACTGGCTATTCAGGAAAATGTCCCGACACTTTGAAATGGCAAGGTAGTTGGCAGATGCAGGGTCTCCGATAAAGATTGACCTCCTTAATTGCTGCTTTCAGAGAAACTTGTGTAGATTTGCCCAGATTGTAAGACAGGGGGAAATAAACATTCTGCATAAAAGTATGTATGGAGAAAACACTTTACTCACAATAAATGGGCAAGGGGAGGCGTGATCTTTGCCCCTGTGGAGCAGGTATATACTGGCTGCAGGCCAGGAGAGTGATTAAATCAGCTTAAGGCCCACAAAGACAGGCCTAATGATATGCAGTTGCTGGGCCTCTTACAATTTATAATATATGGTGCTGGTAACGTGTTCTTTGAAACAGGGCTTGTGGCATCAATAACCTCCCAGGAGATGTGGCTCCCTCTTCCCCTAACCAGGTTACCTTGTTAGTATTGAGCAGTGGAGCTCCCACGTGGGCGAAGTCCCTGGCTATGTAGTGTTATCGAGACAGAAGCTAATATGGTGGACTTTCGTGCCACTATTGGTCAGACCGACCCAGCCCTGTGTCCTCAGCTCCGTCCTCTGTGCCAACTATCCTTCAATTTGCCGCGACCCTCCGGGGTCTAATTCAGGGAGGAAGGGTTCTGTGAACAGAGACTTTGTCTCTTACCGGGAGTCAGCTGTTCTCTAAACGGGATCTCCTAAACCACCGCTGGCGACCCTGCACGTTGTCTTCCGTCTGCTAAGGTAGACAGGGCTGAAAGCAGCTAGGGTAGCTGAGGTAGTGGATGCTCCGGAGCGGAGCCCCTACCCTCCGGAGCACTGGTAAGAGAGAGAGACTTGAAAGGTTAGTAGATTCACCTCCATGTATAAGTCAGGGCCGAGCTGTACAAGCTAAAGTCGGGTGAAGTTTGGAAAATTCCTGCTGGATATAGATGCCCTTGTATAGGGGTTTTCTGCAGTTGCCAGATAGGCTTGTTTGAGAGTGAAGGCAATTTAGGACCTCCAAGCATGCAATTTTAAACAACTGTCCAATTTATTTATATTATTTATTTTGCTTTGTTCTTTTGGTATCCTTTGCTGAAAAGTATACCTAGGTAGGCTCAGGACCTGCAATGCACTACTGTGAGCTAGCTGCTGATTGGTGACTGCACATATAAGTCTCTTGTTACTGGCTCACCTGATGTGTTAAGCTAGCTACCAGTAGTTCATTGTAACTCCTTCAACAAAAAACATAAAGAGAATGAGGCAAACTTGAAAATAGAAGTTAATTGAAAAGTAGTTTGAATATGTATGCTTTATCTGTATCATGTAAGAAAAAATGTGGCTTTTATTTCCCTTTAAATTTGTGTTCCCTTTATACTGCTGTTCATTTTATTTTATCCCTCCTTTCCTTTCCTTTACTTGTTTTTTGTTTATCATGCAGTTCCTAGGTGGCTGCACTGAATTATCAGCTCCTTTAGGGTTGCTTAGTTGCAGTGATTCTCTATCTTGGGCCCCGATATTCAAAGAATCCTGGATCCTGGAACTCAGAGAGCCTGGGGCACAATTCTGGTCTGTTGCTGAGTTCCAGGAGCCTAGCTAGACCGGCAAAGTTTTGCCAGCCCTCCAGCATTTACCTCATCTCCTTGACAAAATATGCATTGTCATGTACAATGTAGATTATTTAAAGTATTGTAGATATCATAAATGGGATTTAATAGTTGCTTGCTATTATTTCAAACATAAATATATATTTGAAAATATATGTTTATGGTTGAAATAACAAGCAACCATTGACCCCTAATCTGCCATAATCTAAAACGTACTGTAGAAGCCAATGCCCTACACATAAATATTCAATATTTAAAATGATACTTTTGTATGTAGAAAGCATAATGTTTAAATATTTAAATATAAATTAATGAATTAATTAATTAATTAATATTGCTTGTTATGCTTATTATTTCTAATTAAGTATATTATAACTAACATTATAGTTCTACATAACTGCATGTCTGTTATGTAAAAATATAATTTAATGCTACTGACTAATAAAACTTAAATATATATTAACATATATTGCAATATATTTTCCTCTGCCCCTTTAACCTGGATTCATCTTACCATTTGCACACCACCTCTCCAAACAATAAATAGCAGCTGCATCATTCCTCATTTCTTGGTTATTGACTAGCTCTATGACACACCTTCCGGATCTCTCTGTGTCTATCCAACTCTGTCAATTCTTAACCTTTCCTCTTTGGTGTATATATATTCTAATTTGTTTTGTGCATAATGTTAAGTTGTTTTTTATTTCACCTTTGATGTATATTAATTCAGCAGAGGTTTATATAAAAGGTATTTTCAACTATATATTCCTTTCTTTAAATCTCTGCTTACAAAAACCATATATATATATATAGATACATAAGTTATATGTAAACAATCTCAGTAGTTGTGTTCCACAACCCTGATCTAAAGCTAGAGAGTGACATATATATATATATATATATATATATATATATATATATATATATATATATATCTATGTTATCACAAATAAACGTAACAAGCTAATATAAATACATTTTACTGTGTATGCAATACTTAAATCATTATGAAACATACATGCATAACTGTTTAAAAATGTAATATCCATACATTATATCTACAATGTTTGAAATAAAGTGTATGGTAATGTATAATGCATATTAGTTTAAATATTGGATATATAGATTAAAATGTAGATATTCTTGATTGATGCATTTATTATTGTAAATATAAATATATTTTTTAAATAGATATCTATGTTATAAAAGACAGTCGCATTATAATTCTAGTATTACATAACTGCATGCCTGTTATGTAATAAAAACACTTGTAATACTTGTGCCTTTTTTAACATGAATATGCATTTTAAAATATATATTTATATTTTAAATACAAATACAACAATTAAAAATAAAATACATATTGATTATATACAATAGTTAAAAGAATATGCATCAGATTTGAAGATAAATGCACTATTAACCATTATCTTCCCTTACCTAATACCCTAATCAACTCCCATACAGGTACAAGGGTTGGTTAGGAGATTAAGGCCTAATACATTTTAACCATCAATAATCACCTAATCAGCACCCATACAGGTATGGGTGTGGTTAGGAGATTAAGTCCTAAGAAATGTTAACCATCAATAATCAACTAATCAACCCCCATACAGGTAAGGGGGTGGTTAGGAGATAAAGGGCTACAAAATACTAACTAACAATAATCAACCCACATACAGATTTGGGGGGTGGTTAGGAGATTAAGGCCTACTAAATTATAACTGACAATAGTCACCTAATAAATCCCCATACAGGTATGGGGGGTGGTTAGGAGATTAAGGCCTAACCCTCCACCTCCTAATGCAAACTAGAACTACACTAATCCCTCTAAACTACCCCCCATAAACTAACCCCACTAACTTAAAAAAAGAAAAGCTAAGTTACTAAAAATAAAAAACAGCTAAGTTACAAAAAAAAAATAAACTACAGTATCCAAAATAAAAAAACAGCATTATACCTAACTCTAAACTACATGACCCATAAAAAACCACCCAAAACTAAAAAATCCCTAAACATTAATACTAAAAAATTACAATAGCCCTTAAAAGGGCTTTTGGTAGGGCATTGCCCTAAAGTGATCAGCTCTTTTGCATGAAAAAATTACTAACCGCCCATCTACATTAAATGGACATTAAACACTTTGAGATGGTAATATAAAATGATAAATTGTATATATAAAAACTCTGCAATATACTGTCATTATTTATTGTTTCCCCTTTTTTCTGTACTTCCATTCTGAAATTGTGAGCTTTTCAGTTCCTGTTAGAAATGGAAGAGCAGAACACAGTTATATTCTACACAGCTATTGGCTGCACACTCTAGTGACCTATTTAGAACTGTCCCTAATTGGCCACAGCAGAGAAGGTAACCTATGTTACAACATGGAAGCTCCCATTGTTCTATAGACACTAAAACTTTACACTAATTTTGTCAATATTTAAACAGCTAATGAAACTTTAAAATATACATCTACATGTTATTCTCAGACTAATATTTTCTAAGAATGTATCATTCTACCTAGCATTTATTTAGTGTTTAATGTCCCTTTAAAGTAACTCCCCCAAAGTAACAAAATATAACTAAAAAACTAGCCTACAAAATAAAAGTAAAAATAAAAAACTCTATTCTTAAAAATAAAAGAACCCACCCCCAAAAAAAGCCCTAACTAACCCCAAAAGTGGTACTTACTATTGTTGGGTAATCCGGCTCCTCTTGATCTGACGTTGGACTTTATTCATCCTGGTTCATGGCGCTGGAGATCCATCTTCGCATCACCTCTTACGCCGGAATTTAGGATCCAGACCTGCTTTCCCATGGGTGCTAATTTTAGTCACTCATTTACCACCACCCTATGGATTGTATTTTTTTTTTTCTTTTAAAAAGTTTAGTTCTATGCCTTAATAAAGTTTAATTGTATTAAAATGAAATGGGACCAGGTAACTTCTCTCCTCTAATGGGTAGGTTTAAACATTAAACAAATCCTGTAACATAGTAAACAGGTGTTGCTTATTATAAAGAAACCCATTTACAGCTAGTTCTAATTAGTCACAATTATAGGGCATAAGATAAACATACCAGAGTTATCAAGTAATTTTGCAAAACTTAATAGTGATTTTTAAAAAAAAATATTTTAGAAAATTAATTTTGTGTGTAGGTCTTTTGTTGATCAGTACGTAATTGCTGATAAAACCATTTTTAAACTAATTACACCTACTCTAATCCCCCTAATAAAATAAAAAAGTCCCCCAAAATAATAAAAAGCCCTACCCTATACTAAATTACAAATAGCCCTTAAAAGGGCTTTTTGCGGGGCATTGCCCCAAAGTAATCAGCTCTTTTACCTGTAAAAAAAAGTACAATACCCCCCAACATTAAAACCCACCACCCACACACCCAACCCTACTCTAAAACCCACCCAATCCTCCCTTAAAAAAACCTAACACTACAACATTTATAGAATAAAAGAATGTCACTTAAAGGTCCTATAGTTGAAGTTAGAAAATATGTGTGTCTTCAGTATGTGCTAGTACTCCATAAAAGATATGACCCGTATACTGTGACCTGTTGTGTATCCTATCTTGTCAAATTATGTTGACAAACAGCTAGTGCTGTTCTTAGGGATATGGACTCTAGTAAGCTTGGAATGATCTATGGCTTACTGACATATTACATACAGAAAACAGCCAGTAACATCACTTACAACAATATACCTTGAAATAGAGAACTGTTGGAAAGTGCATATTCTCTTATTTTGGCATGTCTTACTTATCATTCTATAATCTCTGTTGTGAGGCTTGAATTTATATTTTATAATGGCATTTTCTCTCATCCATAGGCTAAAACACTGGCATCTTAATAGCTATTGTGGATTTTAGAAACATAAATGCATTATAACAACTATTGTTCTTTAAATGGACAGTGTACTGTAAAATTGGTTTCCCCTTAAAGAGTTTCCAATGGCTTGTTATACCAGTAGCAGAGTATAAAATGTATGAGAAATCGATATTTTACTTTTGTTTATAAAATAGCTGGTTGTTCTTGGACACCACAACCCTATAAAGGGACAGATTATGAGTGGAGCTCAAGCGTTTGCATGCAAGCGATAAGGAGTTTATTGTAGGTGTTTGCACTCGTCAGGCTTGAGCACAATTGCAATTTACACTAGAATGATTACTGTGACTTCAGGGCTCTGGTTAACTGTTTCGCAAAACTAAAATTTTGCACAAAATACATCAAAAATACATTACAAAGTACAGTTACACTCATAATAACACTATCTAATAAAATAATTTAAAAAAATATTGCACACAAAAGTTTTATAAAGGCTCAAAGATAGGAGGTCTCAGGTGTTAGAAAAAAACAGCTGTATAGACATACATACATAGACATGTCTAAAGATGGATATGTATGTATATATATATATATATATATATATATATTTATACATATGTATTTATGTATTTATATGTGTTTATATGTATTTACAGTCATATATAAACATATAAACACATAAATACATATGTACACATATATAGACATTGGAGCCCTTTGCAGTTAAGTAGATGAAAACATAAAAAAAACATATATATGCAATATACATTTTTAATAAAGGTTTTTAGAATTCTATCAGCCAATCGGAATTAAGGTAGGAAAAATCCTATTGGTTGATGCAGGTAAAAGAGCTGATTACTTTGGGACAATGCCCCGCAAAAAGCCCTTTTAAGGGCTATTTGTAATTTAGTATAGGGTAGGGCTTTTTATTATTTTGGGGGACTTTTTTATTTTATTAGGGGGATTAGAGTAGGTGTAATTAGTTTAAAAATCCTGTAATTATTTTATTATTTTCTGTAATTTAGTGTTTGTTAGTTTTTTGTACTTTAGATAATTTTATTTAATTTTATTTAATTGCAGTTAATTGTAGTTAATGTAGGTAATTAATTTAATTATAGTTTAGAGTTAGGCTTTTTATATTTATTTATTTATTTATTTTTAAATAGTTTTTATTGAGGGTCAAACATTACAAAAAATACAGTTTGCTCAATTAAACATATGAGACAAGTTAAGAAGTAAAAATAACATGGAGAAAAAAAAATAAAAAATAGAAAAAAGGATTACGTACATTCTTACACATGACTGTATCACTTGTTACAACAATCACATTCAATTACCAAACTGAGGGATATATCAAATACATAATACTTGAGGAGCAAACCAAACACCTCCCTCATTTTTTTCCCTCAAAGGTAGCTGGGGCCACTTTTGGGCCCCCATTAGATGGACTCACTAAACGGAGGGTATTGGGTATAACAGGTAGCTTTTGGACCCGTATTGATCATACTCTTCATGTCTATCAGGACCATGGGAGGTCCAAAAAACTGAAAAATAAAATTAGAGGAGGGCAAAAAAAAAAACAGAAAACAGAAAAAAGCTAGTATGATAAGGTTCATATCAGATAATATTGTCATAACTAACACAACTTCAGAAAAATATAAAACATAGAGACTATGGCTTAGTAAATTCGAGGAACTAATATGAAAAATATAAGCTCATAATGAGCTAACAGTAGGAAAATGTAGGTGGACACCTAAGAGTTAGGTATACCAAGGTTCAGATTGCTGTGCACTAAGCACACTTTGTTTACATTTCAGTCTAGTTACTATACAATAAATAATAGCAGGAAAAGGAGGTAAATACAGTCAGGGTTTATGTATTCCCATATATAGATACTAAGGGCTATAGGCTGCCTCTAAATATAATTATACTATCCACCTAATAGCAACCTCATGCGATGAGTGTCTAGCAAAACTAATTCTCATGAGGCAGCATAAACTAACTATTAAACTGAGTCACTTCTGATCTCTCATATGTAGGCCTTCTGCTATCTCCTGTCATGGGTGCCATAAGGGTATTAAGGGTAGACATTAAGTATAATTAAACAAATCCATTAATCTCATAATACTATAAAAGCTACTGCATGCAACTTAAATAGAACTTTTACAGTTCATAACCCCCTTCAGTAAGTGTTAAGAAGACAAATATGGTCAAACTCTTGGGTTATGTGCAACTGTGATGCTAGGCTATTATTATAGCAAATAACCAGCTGTAGATAAAACACATTGTGGTATCTATTACGCTGCTCCCAGTTTCCCGGTCAAAAACCATACTGGAGGCTATTCGCTTATTATAGTAACACACATACTTAGGCCCGAGCAGTAAAGTTAAGCCCCAAAGAGATGACAGGATTTAGGTATATAGAATAATGATAGGCCTCTCTTGGTCCTATGACTATCATTTGCCAAAAACTAGTTTAATATGTCACAGCAACTATGGGAGGGTATCCCATAGTTCAGTCCACTTTTGGACCCTCTAAAAGAGTATAGTTTTATGCAACCTAGGAACTATTAGATACAATACAACGTTACTGCAGATAACATGTTTATAAAACTCCTACAGTGTCAATTAAATAGTAGGACAGCTATAGTACATTAACCTTTGATAGCCATGAACATCTAACTTACTGGATAGGACTGAGGATATCATCATGAAGTAAAGCATCTCATTATATCAAGATAATCATAACTAACTCTATAGCTAAATTTAGATATACAGTACAGATAATATCGCCTTGGGAGGAAATATAAGCGTAAAAGACTAATAATCCCACAAGTCAAATGCATCCAGTAGTTCTAGTAAGTAAGATCTCAGGCCCAAAGGCCATCATTTATATACTAAAATATCTGGAGTGGAACGCAAGTGTATTTAGATGCTGGGGGGAAAAAAAAACAGAACCTAATTTCACCCCATGCCAGTCTGATCTTCCGTGTCGGTATTGGTATCATAGCAGAAGCGGTAGGCCCAGTTCCCAGATGAATAGCAGAACTAGCTGTGCAAGACCATCCAGGATGCAGTTCCTACACACAGGGGACAAACAGTAGACAACGGGCAGTGAACTCGTCGATCCTCTTTTGAGACACACCGCTCCAGGACGGCTCCCGTACCATGCAAGGGAGGGTGACTTGATGCTGGTAGCTGTATCCCAATGCAGAAGCTCTCCGATGACAGCACTTCAGAGTGTGCACTTTCTCGGACCCCCTTCAGAGAGTTGGCTGCATTTCCCCGGTCAGGGATCAAGGTTAGGCTCTCATCGGCACTAAGCTGGTCACGGACCCACACTTTTACAACGGCGGGGAGGCTTGTATTGGCTTGTGCATCACTGCACACTCTAGTCACCTCTGCACTCATCCTTTTCTGGCCCGCAGAAGCTTCCAGCTCGGTATGCACACATACCATGTTGAACAAGAGGCAGTCAAATCTGGCGCACATTGTGTGTTCAAAGTCAGACATCAGATTTCGGATGGCAGTAGATAGTTCAGCCATGCTCAAAATTGTAAAGATTATAGGGTACAAGTAGGAGAGGAGAATTTACTATATTCTCCTATTACCCGGTTACCCCGGGGGGTGCTAAGGTTTTTTCCACGTGGGCCGCCTAAAACCTTAATGGTCCATTCTGTGAAGCTCCTCAACAAGTAATATTCATATTGCCCAGTCCAGCCAAATTAGTTCTTTTTCATATAATAAAATCCTGTGCTGGATGGCGTCTGTAAAGTTAGATATCCTGGCGGAAAGTATATCCTTTAGTTAGAGCTCCCAGATTAGCAGCCATCCTCGGCTAAAGCCTGGACACGCCCCTTTTATATTTATTTTAACTAGGAAGTTATTAAATAGTTAATAACTATTTAATAACTATTGTACCTAGTTAAAATAAATACAAACTTGCCTGTAAAATAAAAATAAATCCTAAGCTAGATACAATGTAACTGTTAGTTATATTGTAGCTATCTTACGGCTAGATTACGAGTTTTTGTCGGTAAGGCTTGCGGTGCTAATGCTCAGTTTTTTTTTCAACGCTCACTTTAAACAACACTGGTATTACAGGTTTTTTTCAACCCGGCGTTAGCCTCTAAAAAGTGAGCGTAGAGCAAAATTTAGCTCCACATCTCACTGTAATACCAGCGCTGCTTACGGTTAGCGGTGAGCTGGCTAAACGTGCTTGTGCACGATTTCCACATAGGAAACAATGGGGCTGAGCTGGCTGAAAAAAAACCTAACACCTGCAAAAAAGCAGCGTTCGGGTCATAACGCAGCCCCATTGTTTCCTATGGGGAAAGAACATTTATGTTTACACCTAACACCCTGACATGAACCCCGAGTCTAAACACCCCTAATCTTACACTTATTAACCCCTAATCTGCCTCCAGGGCCGCCACTAGAAATTTTGGGGCCCCTGACTTAACCATTGATCAGGGCCCCCCCCCCCTTGACATGTGCAATTTTTGACCAAGTGACTAAAACATATATGCACTTTATTCTTAAGTGTCTATTTAAACTTGGAAATGTTGTAAAGGTAGTAACATACAAACACACAGATACACTCATATACCCCCCCTGTCCTTTGACATGTGACATTTTTGACCAAGTGACTAAAACGTATATGCACTTTATTCTTAAGTGTCTATTTAAACTTGGAAATGTTGTTAAGGTAGTAACATACAAACACACAGACACACTCATACACTGAAACACACACACACACACACTCACACATAAGGATTCACATATAGACACCATAGCAGACATGCAAAGAAACACACTCAGACACCCAAATAGACACTGACATTGACCTGACAAGTAATGAGGTAGACTACAGTTTTGTAAAAAAAAAAAGAGATTTAGAAAGCAATATATGGAGTTCTGATTATCTTTTTGTAAAGGAAGATGTCAACTAAATGATGACAACAGCATGCAGTGGCTGAATGGAAGGGCCCTGAACTGCCTAAACAATAATTTAAAGGTTAAATGGTGGATTAGGTGACTTCTGGAAAGGTCTCATTAGTCTCAAAGTCTGTAGAAAGATGTGAATAATCAGTAGTAAGGTCAAAATGTCCTAAAAAGGAACAGACAATGGAAACACAGACACACAAACTTGCACATACACCCAAGGAAACACCGACAGAGACAGCCTCAGAAAACACACAAAGACATACACACACACACACAGAGACACCCACAGAAAACACACGAAGACATACACACAGAGAGACAACCACATAAAACACAGAAAGACATATACATTTACACACCCTCACTGAGGCATCCACAGGAAACACACAAAGACATAAATACACCCTCACAGAGACACCCACAGAAAACACACACTCTCACAGAGACATCCACAGAAAACACAGACATACACACCCACACAAAGACAAACATACACACACCCTCATAGAGACACCCATACAAAAAAGCACAAAGACATATGCACACACCCTCACAGACTTCCACAGAAAATGCACAGACATACACACCCACCCTCACAGAGAGACCCACAGAATAAAAATACATACACACTCATAGAGACACAAACCAAAGCACAAAGACATAAACAACACAGACACCCACATAAACACTCACAGGAGAAAATATTTATGCACCTTGCATCCCCTAAATCAACAGTGCATGACATGCATGATAAAAAAAAATGCAGAAATTAAGAAATCACTTTTTAAAGAATCATATTTGTAAATGTGTAAACAAAAATAATTCTGTGAATTCAAAATTGTACATTAATGATCTGGGTAGATGGCTAGATGAAGAAAAGTACTTTTAAAAGGTTGATAGTTTGTTTTTTCCCCATTTTCCCCAACCAAGAGCACTACTTCAAATTTAGTGTGCAAATGTTCCCATCTGTCAGCTGTACTTATGGATTTTGAAAATGCTGTACTCTATATGGTCTTGGTGGAACCATAAGCTGTTGTACTCATACCATTAGATCTGGTTATATGCAGGATTTAGGCTTGTTGGTATGTATTTCAAAATTAAGCCAGCTGTAGTGTAAACTGAACAGTTTTGAGTTAACCTGTCTCATTTCAAATTTAAAAAATGCATATCTGCCAAAAGGGCACCTACCGTTTGTGTATTGAGGAGGAAACATTTCTGCATGGTTTTAAATATAGAATTTCTACAGCATTGTCAAATAATCATAAATACACTGCTGCTAAAAAAATGTGTTTTTATGGACCCTTGGCCCCCCATACAACTACTACCACACTGAAGTTACAATCCGAAATTGCACAAAGAAACAAAAAACATTTGCTAAGTAAGTCCTACCTCCTCTGCAAATTAAAGTGATCTGCCGTCTGACTCAGGCACACACTGTACAAACAAAATGCCAAGTCTGTCTCACACTGTGCATAGTGGTTTAGTGCAAACTCAGAAATCCTCTGAAATGCTAATACTTTACTCCTTGTAATAACATTTCCCATGCTCAATAAGCACTGTGCTGTAGTACCCACTGGTGGCTGCCAAATTTAAAAAAAAAAAAAAAAATTTTTTTTTTAGTTCTTGCCTCATGGGGCCCCCCTGGCCCATTAGGCCCCCCTGGCCCATTGGGCCCCTGACAGGAGTCACCCCTGTCACCCCCTGATGGCAGCCCTGTCTGCCGCCCCTGACATCGTCGCCACCTACATTATATTATTAACCCCTAATCTGCCGCTCCGGACACCGCCGCCACCTACATTATACTTATGAACCCCTACTCTGCCCCCCAACGTCGCCGCAACTATATTAAATTTATTAACCCCTAATTTGCCACCGCCAGCGTCACCGCCACTATAATAAAGTTATTAACCCCTAAACCTAAATCTAACCCTACCCCTAACACCCCCTAACTTAAATATAATTTTAAATAATCTAAATAAAATAACTACAATTAACTAAATTATTCCTATTTACAACTAAATACTTATCTATCAAATAAACCCTAAGATAGCTACAATATAACTAATAGTTACATTTGTATCTATTTTAGGATTTATTTTTATTCTACAGGCAATTTTGTATTTATTTTAACTAGGTACAATAGTTATTAAATAGTTATTAACTATTTAATAGCTATCTAGCTAAAATAAAGACAAACTGACCTGTAAAATAAATCCTAACCTAAGTTACAATTACACCTAACACTACACTATCATTAAATAAATTAACTAAACTACCTACAATTAAATTAAACTAAAGTACTAAGAAAAACCCCCCACTAAATTACTGAAAATAAAAAAATAATTACACTTTTTTTTAAACTAATTACACCTACTTTAATCCCCCTAATAAAATAAAAAAGCCCCCCAAAATAATAAATATCCTTATCCTATACTAAATTCCAAATAGCCCTTAAAAGTGCCTTTGCAGGGCATTGCCCCAAAGTAATCAGCTCTTTTACCTGTAAAAAAAAGTACAATACCCCCCAACATTAAAACCCACCACCCACACACCCAACCCTACTCTAAAACCCACCCAATCCCCCCTTAAAAAAAACCTAACACTACAACATTTATAGAATAAAAGAATGTCACTTAAAGGTCCTATAGTTGAAGTTAGAAAATATGTGTGTCTTCAGTATGTGCTAGTACTCCATAAAAGATATGACCCGTATACTGTGACCTGTTGTGTATCCTATCTTGTCAAATTATGTTGACAAACAGCTAGTGCTGTTCTTAGGGATATGGACTCTAGTAAGCTTGGAATGATCTATGGCTTACTGACATATTACATACAGAAAACAGCCAGTAACATCACTTACAACAATATACCTTGAAATAGAGAACTGTTGGAAAGTGCATATTCTCTTATTTTGGCATGTCTTACTTATCATTCTATAATCTCTGTTGTGAGGCTTGAATTTATATTTTATAATGGCATTTTCTCTCATCCATAGGCTAAAACACTGGCATCTTAATAGCTATTGTGGATTTTAGAAACATAAATGCATTATAACAACTATTGTTCTTTAAATGGACAGTGTACTGTAAAATTGGTTTCCCCTTAAAGAGTTTCCAATGGCTTGTTATACCAGTAGCAGAGTATAAAATGTATGAGAAATCGATATTTTACTTTTGTTTATAAAATAGCTGGTTGTTCTTGGACACCACAACCCTATAAAGGGACAGATTATGAGTGGAGCTCAAGCGTTTGCATGCAAGCGATAAGGAGTTTATTGTAGGTGTTTGCACTCGTCAGGCTTGAGCACAATCGCAATTTACACTAGAATGATTACTGTGACTTCAGGGCTCTGGTTAACTGTTTCGCAAAACTAAAATTTTGCACAAAATACATCAAAAATACATTACAAAGTACAGTTACACTCATAATAACACTATCTAATAAAATAATTTAAAAAAATATTGCACACAAAAGTTTTATAAAGGCTCAAAGATAGGAGGTCTCAGGTGTTAGAAAAAAACAGCTGTATAGACATACATACATAGACATGTCTAAAGATGGATATGTATGTATATATATATATATATATATATATATATATATATATATATATATATATATATATATATTTATACATATGTATTTATGTATTTATATGTGATTATATGTATTTACAGTCATATATAAACATATAAACACATAAATACATATGTACACATATATAGACATTGGAGCCCTTTGCAGTTAAGTAGATGAAAACATAAAAAAAACATATATATGCAATATACATTTTTAATAAAGGTTTTTAGAATTCTATCAGCCAATCGGAATTAAGGTAGGAAAAATCCTATTGGTTGATGCAGGTAAAAGAGCTGATTACTTTGGGACAATGCCCCGCAAAAAGCCCTTTTAAGGGCTATTTGTAATTTAGTATAGGGTAGGGCTTTTTATTATTTTGGGGGACTTTTTTATTTTATTAGGGGGATTAGAGTAGGTGTAATTAGTTTAAAAATCCTGTAATTATTTTATTATTTTCTGTAATTTAGTGTTTGTTAGTTTTTTGTACTTTAGATAATTTTATTTAATTTTATTTAATTGTAGTTAATTGTAGTTAATGTAGGTAATTAATTTAATTATAGTTTAGAGTTAGGCTTTTTATATTTATTTATTTATTTATTTTTAAATAGTTTTTATTGAGGGTCAAACGTTACAAAAAAATACAGTTTGCTCAATTAAACATATGAGACAAGTTAAGAAGTAAAAATAACATGGAGAAAAAAAAATAAAAATAGAACAAAGGATTGCGTGCATTCTTACTCATGACTGTATCACTTGTTACAACAATCACATTCAATTACCAAACTGAGGGATATATCAAATACATAATACTTGAGGAGCAAACAAAACACCTCCCTCATTTTTTTCCCTCAAAGGTAGCTGGGGCCACTTTTGGGCCCCCATTAGATGGACTCACTAAACGGAGGGTATTGGGTATAACAGGTAGCTTTTGGACCCGTATTGATCATACTCTTCATGTCTATCAGGACCATGGGAGGTCCAAAAAACTGAAAAATAAAATTAGAGGAGGGCAAAAAAAACCAGAAAACAGAAAAAAGCTAGTATGATAAGGTTCATATCAGATAATATTGTCATAACTAACACAACTTCAGAAAAATATAAAACATAGAGACTATGGCTTAGTAAATTCGAGGAACTAATATGAAAAATATAAGCTCATAATGAGCTAACAGTAGGAAAATGTAGGTGGACACCTAAGAGTTAGGTATACCAAGCTTCAGATTGCTGTGCACTAAGCACACTTTGTTTACATATCAGTCTAGTTACTATACAATAAATAATAGCAGGAAAAGGAGGTAAATACAGTCAGGGTTTATGTATTCCCATATATAGATACTAAGGGCTATAGGCTGCCTCTAAATATAATTATACTATCCACCTAATAGCAACCTCATGCGATGAGTGTCTAGCAAAACTAATTCTCATGAGGCAGCATAAACTAACTATTAAACTGAGTCACTTCTGATCTCTCATATGTAGGCCTTCTGCTATCTCCTGTCATGGGTGCCATAAGGGTATTAAGGGTAGACATTAAGTATAATTAAACAAATCCATTAATCTCATAATACTATAAAAGCTACTGCATGCAACTTAAATAGAACTTTTACAGTTCATAACCCCCTTCAGTAAGTGTTAAGAAGACAAATATGGTCAAACTCTTGGGTTATGTGCAACTGTGATGCTAGGCTATTATTATAGCAAATAACCAGCTGTAGATATGACACATTGTGGTATCTATTACGCTGCTCCCAGTTTCCCGGTCAAAAACCATACTGGAGGCTATTCGCTTATTATAGTAACACACATACTTAGGCCCGAGCAGTAAAGTTAAGCCCCAAAGAGATGACAGGATTTAGGTATATAGAATAATGATAGGCCTCTCTTGGTCCTATGACTATCATTTGCCAAAAACTAGTTTAATATGTCACAGCAACTATGGGAGGGTATCCCATAGTTCAGTCCACTTTTGGACGCTCTAAAAGAGTATAGTTTTATGCAACCTAGGAACTATTAGATACAATACAACGTTACTGCAGATAACATGTTTATAAAACTCCTACAGTGTCAATTAAATAGTAGGACAGCTATAGTACATTAACCTTTGATAGCCATGAACATCTAACTTACTGGATAGGACTGAGGATATCATCATGAAGTAAAGCATCTCATTATATCAAGATAATCATAACTAACTCTATAGCTAAATTTAGATATACAGTGCAGATAATATCGCCTTGGGAGGAAATATAAGCGTAAAAGACTAATAATCCCACAAGTCAAATGCATCCAGTAGTTCTAGTAAGTAAGATCTCAGGCCCAAAGGCCATCATTTATATACTAAAATATCTGGAGTGGAACGCAAGTGTATTTAGATGCTGGGGGGAAAAAAAACAGAACCTAATTTCACCCCATGCCAGTCTGATCTTCCGTGTCGGTATTGGTATCATAGCAGAAGCGGTAGGCCCGGTTCCCAGATGAATAGCAGAACTAGCTGTGCAAGACCATCCAGGATGCAGTTCCTACACACAGGGGACAAACAGTAGACAACGGGCAGTGAACCCGTCGATCCTCTTCTGAGACACACCGCTCCAGGACGGCTCCCGTACCATGCAAGGGAGGGTGACTTGATGCTGGTAGCTGTATCCCAATGCAGAAGCTCTCCGATGACAGAGTGTGCACTTTCTCGGACCCCCTTCAGAGAGTTGGCCGCATTTCCCCGGTCAGGGATCAAGGTAGGTGTTAGGCTCTCATCGGCACTAAGCTGGTCACGGACCCACACTTTTACAACGGCGGGGAGGCTTGTATTGGCTTGTGCATCACTGCACACTCTAGTCACCTCTGCACTCATCCTTTTCTGGCCCACAGAAGCTTCCAGCTCGGTATGCACACATACCATGTTGAACAAGAGGCGGTCAAATCTGGCGCACATTGTGTGTTCAAAGTCAGACATCAGATTTCGGATGGCAGTAGATAGTTCAGCCATGCTCAAAATTGTAAAGATTATAGGGTACAAGTAGGAGAGGAGAATTTACTATATTCTCCTATTACCCGGTTACCCCGGGGGGGTGCTAAGGTTTTTTCCACGTGGGCCGCCTAAAACCTTAACGGTCCAGTCTGTGAAGCTCCTCAACAAGTAATATTCATATTGCCCAGTCCAGCCAAATTAGTTCTTTTTCATGTAATAAAATCCTGTGCTGGATGGCGTCTGTAAAGTTAGATATCCTGGCGGAAAGTATATCCTTTAGTTAGAGCTCCCAGATTAGCAGCCATCCTCGGCTAAAGCCTGGACACGCCCCTTTTATATTTATTTTAACTAGGAAGTTATTAAATAGTTAATAACTATTTAATAACTATTGTACCTAGTTAAAATAAATACAAACTTGCCTGTAAAATAAAAATAAATCCTAAGCTAGATACAATGTAACTGTTAGTTATATTGTAGCTATCTTAGGGCTAGATTACGAGTTTTTGTCGGTAAGGCTTGCGGTGCTAATGCTCAGTTTTTTTTTCAACGCTCACTTTAAACAACACTGGTATTACAGGTTTTTTTCAACCCGGCGTTAGCCTCTAAAAAGTGAGCGTAGAGCAAAATTTAGCTCCACATCTCACTGTAATACCAGCGCTGCTTACGGTTAGCGGTGAGCTGGCTAAACGTGCTTGTGCACGATTTCCACATAGGAAACAATGGGGCTGAGCTGGCTGAAAAAAAACCTAACACATGCAAAAAAGCAGCGTTCGGCTCATAACGCAGCCCCATTGTTTCCTATGGGGAAAGAACATTTATGTTTACACCTAACACCCTGACATGAACCCCGAGTCTAAACACCCCTAATCTTACACTTATTAACCCCTAATCTGCCTCCAGGGCCGCCACTAGAAATTTTGGGGCTCCTGACTTAACCATTGATCAGGGCCACCCCCCCTTGACATGTGCAATTTTTGACCAAGTGACTAAAACATATATGCACTTTATTCTTAAGTGTCTATTTAAACTTGGAAATGTTGTAAAGGTAGTTACAAACACACAGATACACTCATATACCCCCCCTGTCCTTTGACATGTGACATTTTTGACCAAGTGACTAAAACGTATATGCACTTTATTCTTAAGTGTCTATTTAAACTTGGAAATGTTGTTAAGGTAGTAACATACACACACACAGACACACTCATACACTGAAACACACACACACACACACACACACATAAGGATTCACATATAGACACCCTAGCAGACATGCAAAGAAACACACTCAGACACCCAAATAGACACTGACATTGACCTGACAAGTAATGAGGTAGACTACAGTTTTGTAAAAAAAAAAAAAGAGATTTAGAAAGCAATATATGGAGTTCTGATTATCTTTTTGTAAAGGAAGATGTCAACTAAATGATGACAACAGCATGCAGTGGCTGAATGGAAGGGCCCTGAACTGCCTAAACAATAATTTAAAGGTTAAATGGTGGATTAGGTGACTTCTGGAAAGGTCTCATTAGTCTCAAAGTCTGTAGAAAGATGTGAATAATCAGTAGTAAGGTCAAAATGTCCTAAAAAGGAACAGACAATGGAAACACAGACACACAAACTTGCACATACACCCAAGGAAACACCGACAGAGACAGCCTCAGAAAACACACAAAGACATACACACACACACACAGAGACACCCACAGAAAACACACGAAGACATACACACAGAGAGACAACCACAGAAAACACAGAAAGACATATACATTTACACACCCTCACTGAGGCATCCACAGAAAACACACAAAGACATAAATACACCCTCACAGAGACACCCACAGAAAACACACACTCTCACAGAGACATCCACAGAAAACACAGACATACACACCCACACAAAGACAAACATACACACACCCTCATAGAGACACCCATACAAAAAAGCACACAGACATATGCACACACCCTCACAGACTTCCACAGAAAATGCACAGACATGCACACCCACCCTCACAGAGAGACCCACAGAATAAAAATACATACACACTCATAGAGACACAAACCAAAGCACAAAGACATAAACAACACAGACACCCACATAAACACTCACAGGAGAAAATATTTATGCACCTTGCATCCCCTAAATCAACAGTGCATGACATGCATGATAAAAAAAATGCAGAAATTAAGAAATCACTTTTTAAAGAATCATATTTGTAAATGTGTAAACAAAAATAATTCTGTGAATTCAAAATTGTACATTAATGATCTGGGTAGATGGCTAGATGAAGAAAAGTACTTTTAAAAGGTTGATAGTTTGTTTTTTCCCCATTTTCCCCAACCAAGAGCACTACTTCAAATTTAGTGTGCAAATGTTCCCATCTGTCAGCTGTACTTATGGATTTTGAAAATGCTGTACTCTATATGGTCTTGGTGGAACCATAAGCTGTTGTACTCATACCATTAGATCTGGTTATATGCAGGATTTAGGCTTGTTGGTATGTATTTCAAAATTAAGCCAGCTGTAGTGTAAACTGAACAGTTTTGAGTTAACCTGTCTCATTTCAAATTTAAAAAATGCATATCTGCCAAAAGGGCACCTACCGTTTGTGTATTGAGGAGGAAACATTTCTGCATGGTTTTAAATATAGAATTTCTACAGCATTGTCAAATAATCATAAATACACTGCTGCTAAAAAAATGTGTTTTTATGGACCCTTGGCCCCCCATACAACTACTACCACACTGAAGTTACAATCCGAAATTGCACAAAGAAACAAAAAACATTTGCTAAGTAAGTCCTACCTCCTCTGCAAATTAAAGTGATCTGCCGTCTGACTCAGGCACACACTGTACAAACAAAATGCCAAGTCTGTCTCACACTGTGCATAGTGGTTTAGTGCAAACTCAGAAATCCTCTGAAATGCTAATACTTTACTCCTTGTAATAACATTTACCATGCTCAATAAGCACTGTGCTGTAGTACCCACTGGTGGCTGCCAAATTTAAAAAAAAAAAATAATTTTTTTTTTTAGTTCTTGCCTCATGGGGCCCCCCTGGCCCATTAGGCCCCCCTGGCCCATTGGGCCCCTGACAGGAGTCACCCCTGTCACCCCCTGATGGCGGCCCTGTCTGCCGCCCCTGACATCGTCGCCACCTACATTATATTATTAACAAGTGATAGTGGATGGTACACTAAGCGCCTGCCTCAAGGACCCTAGCTCTGGATATTGGCTCCTAGTAGCCAATAGAATAAATGAAATAGAAAAGGGTTTGAACCAAAGCGCCTAAAAGGCCGGGTCTGAACAAAGTTAATTAAACAGATTCACTTTAAATTGAAAATTACACTTTAATTCGTTACAGACATGGATCCATGTTACATAATAAAAACAACTTAAAATTCTTCAAACGATAAAATTCTTTAAACAATAAAATAATAAAAGAATCACTGATGATTCTCTTATAGGTAACTGGTGCAGACCTATCTATACTGGTATCCCAGTATCTCTAGGTATTCTTTAAACAAAATAATAAAAGAATCACTGATGATTCTCTTGTAGGTAACTGGTACAGACCTATCTCGACTGGTATCCCAGTAACTCTAGGTACGGCGGTCGCCTTTCTAGATGTTATGTGCCTTGGTAACTGATATTGCGGTAGACTCCCTAAATGTGTGAGTGGTGCTTTAAGTGCAAAAATGTGCTAGAGGATACCAAATCCTTCTATATAAACAATGAACAAAAAATGATGAAAAAAAATGATGAACAAAGTGACGAAAGAACTAATATGGTTGTGGTGTTTGGAAGTAGCAGTGATAAATATTAAAACTTAAATAAAATATTGATGCAGGTAATAAACATTTCAATGTAAATATTCAAACAAAAAATATATAAGCAAGGCGTTGCAGATGTGAAAACAGAGACATAAACAAAAAGCAAAAATAGTCCTCCAAATGATAGTGTTAAATCCAAATTGCAGTGTTCACTCCAAAAAGTGCTGGTAATAAAAACACAAAATGAAAAACCAAAGCTAAAAAATCAGTGGCCACTGTAAAATATGAGCAAAACAAGTCAATCCTGTGAATAGATAAATATATTTCTGCAACCTTAGCAGTACCGGAAAATGGTGATAAATCAAAGTTTCATCCGGGGCCCGGCTGACCCAAATCACACCTAAAAATAAAAACAAACACACAATAGTGCAGAGCGTAATTTCTCAAGTAGAATAAAAGGAGGAAGACTCACCAGTCGACGCGTTTCGGTCTGTGCTAGACCTTTATCAAGGTCTAGCACAGACCGAACCTTGATAAAGGTCTAGCACAGACCGAAACGCGTCGACTGGTGAGTCTTCCTCCTTTTATTCTACTTGAGAAATTACGCTCTGCACTATTGTGTGTTTGTTTTTATTTTTAGGTGTGATTTGGGTCAGCCGGGCCCCGGATGAAACTTTGATTTATCACCATTTTCCGGTACTGCTAAGGTTGCAGAAATATATTTATCTATTCACAGGATTGACTTGTTTTGCTCATATTTTACAGTGGCCACTGATTTTTTAGCTTTGGTTTTTCATTTTGTGTTTTTATTACCAGCACTTTTTGGAGTGAACACTGCAATTTGGATTTAACACTATTATTTGGAGGACTATTTTTGCTTTTTGTTTATGTCTCTGTTTTCACATCTGCAACGCCTTGCTTATATATTTTTTGTTTGAATATTTACATTGAAATGTTTATTACCTGCATCAATATTTTATTTAAGTTTTAATATTTATCACTGCTACTTCCAAACACCACAACCATATTAGTTCTTTCGTCACTTTGTTCATAATTTTTTTCATAATTTTTTGTTCATTGTTTATATAGAAGGATTTGGTATCCTCTAGCACATTTTTGCACTTAAAGCACCACTCACACATTTAGGGAGTCTACCGCAATATCAGTTACCAAGGCACATAACATCTAGAAAGGCGACCGCCGTACCTAGAGTTACTGGGATACCAGTCGAGATAGGTCTGTACCAGTTGCCTACAAGAGAATCATCAGTGATTCTTTTATTATTTTGTTTAAAGAATACCTAGAGATACTGGGATACCAGTATAGATAGGTCTGCACCAGTTACCTATAAGAGAATCATCAGTGATTCTTTTATTATTTTATTGTTTAAAGAATTTTATCGTTTGAAGAATTTTAAGTTGTTTTTATTATGTAACATGGATCCATGTCTGTAACGAATTAAAGTGTAATTTTCAATTTAAAGTGAATCTGTTTAATTAACTTTGTTCAGACCCGGCCTTTTAGGCGCTTTGGTTCAAACCCTTTTCTATTATATTATTAACCCCTAATCTGCCGCTCCGGACACCGCCGCCACCTACATTATACTTATGAACCCCTACTCTGCCCCCCAACGTCGCCGCAACTATATTAAATTTATTAACCCCTAATCTGCCGCCGCCAGCGTCACCGCCACTATAATAAAGTTATTAACCCCTAAACCTAAATCTAACCCTACCCCTAACACCCCCTAACTTAAATATAATTTTAAATAATCTAAATAAAATAACTACAATTAACTAAATTATTCCTATTTACAACTAAATACTTATCTATCAAATAAACCCTAAGATAGCTACAATATAACTAATAGTTACATTTGTATCTATTTTAGGATTTATTTTTATTCTACAGGCAATTTTGTATTTATTTTAACTAGGTACAATAGTTATTAAATAGTTATTAACTATTTAATAGCTATCTAGCTAAAATAAAGACAAACTGACCTGTAAAATAAATCCTAACCTAAGTTACAATTACACCTAACACTACACTATCATTAAATAAATTAACTAAATTACCTACAATTAAATTAAACTAAAGTACTAAGAAAAACCCCCCACTAAATTACTGAAAATAAAAAAATAATTACACTTTTTTTTAAACTAATTACACCTACTTTAATCCCCCTAATAAAATAAAAAAGCCCCCCAAAATAATAAATATCCTTATCCTATACTAAATTCCAAATAGCCCTTAAAAGTGCCTTTTACGGGGCATTGCCCCAAAGTAATCAGCTCTTTTACCTGTAAAAAAAAAATACAATACCCCCCCCACATTAAAACCCACCACCCACACACCCAACCCTACTCTAAAACCCACCCAATCCCCCCTTAATAAAACCTAACACTACCCCTTGAAGATCACCCTACCTTGAGACGTCTTCACCCAGCCAGGCATAAGTGGACCTCCAGAGGGGCAGAAGTCTTCATCCGATCCGGGCAGAAGAGGTCCTCCAGAGGGGCAGAAGTCTTCATCCAGACGGCATCTTCTATCTTCATCCATCCGGAGTGGAGCGGGTCCATCTTCAATCCAGCCGAAGTGGAGCATCCTCTTCAAACGAAGTCCAAGTGAAGAATGAAGGTTCCTTTAAATTACATCATCCAAGATGGCGTCCCTTCAATTCCGATTGGCTGATAGGATTTTATCATCCAATCGGAATTAAGGTAGGAAAAATCCTATTGGCTGATGCAATCAGCCAATAGGATTGAAGTTCAATCCTTTTGGCTGATCCAATCAGCCAATAGGATTGAGCTTGCATCAGCCAATAGAATGTGAGCTCAATCCTATTGGCTGATTGGATCAGCCAATAGGATTTTTCCTACCTTAATTCCGATTGGCTGATAGAATCCTAATTGAAGGGACTCCATTGAAGGGACTCCATCTTGGATGACATCATTTAAAGGTGTAAGTAGTTTTAAAAAATTGTAATTATTTCTTTATTTTCTGTAATTTGGTGTTTTGTTTTTTTTGTACTTTAGTTTATTTCATTTAATTTAATTGTATTTAATTGTAGGTAGTTTAGTTAATTTATTTAATGATAGTGTACTGTTAGGTGTAATTCTAACTTAGGTTAGGATTTATTTTACAGGTAAATTTGTCTTTATTTTAGCTAGATAGCTATTAAATAGTTAATAACTATTTAATAACTATTGTACCTAGTTAAAATAAATACAATCTTGCCTGTAAAATAAAAATAAACCCTGAGATAGCTACAATGTAACTATTAGTTATATTGTAGCTAGCTTAGAGTTTATTTTATAGGTAAGTATTTAGTTTTAAATAGGAATAATTTAGTTAATGAAAGGAATTTTATTTAGTTTTATTTAAATTCTATTTACGTTAGGGGGGTTAGGGTTAGGGTAAGACTTAGGTTTAGGGGTTAATACATTTAATATATTAGCGGCGACGTTGGGGTCGGCAGATTAGGGGTTAATAAATGTTGGTAGGTGGCGGCGCTGTTAGGGATGGCAGATTAGGGGTTAATAAAATGTAACTAGTGTTTACGAGGCGGGAGTGAGGCGGTTTAGGGGTTAATATATTTATTTAAGTGGCAGCGATGTCCGGTCAGCAGATTAGGGGTTAAAACATTTATTTTAGTGTTTGCGATGTGGGGGGGGGGGGCTCGGTTTAGGGGTTAATAGGTAGTTTATGGGTGTTAGTCTACTTTATAGCACTTTAGTTAAGAGTTTTATGTTACGGCGTTAGCCCATAAAACTCTTAACTACTGACTTTTAAATGCGGTAGGAGTCTTGACAGGAGAGGGTGTACCGCTCACTTCTTCCAAGACTCATAATACCGGCGTTATGCAAGTCCCATTGAAAAGATAGGATACGCAATTGACGTAATGGGATTTGCAGTAAGCTCGAGCCGCGGAAGAAAAGTGAGCGGTACACCTGTACCTGCCTGACTCGTAATACCAGCGGGCGTTAACTAGCAGCATTGGGACCTCTCAACGCTGCTTTTTAAGGCTAACGCAAGACTCGTAATCTAGGTGTTAGGGTTTATTTTACAGGTAAGTATTTAGTTTTAAATAGGAATAATTTATTTAGATTTATTTAAAATATATTTAAGTTAGGGGGTGTTAGGGTTAGGGTTAAACTTAGGTTTAGGGGTTAATACATTTAATATAGTGGCGGCGGTGTAGGGGGGGGCAGATTAGGGGTTAATAAATATAATGTAGGTGGCGGTGGTGTAGGGGCGGCAGATTAGGGCTTAATAAATATAATGTAGGAGACGGCGGTGTAGGGGGGGCAGATTAGGGGTTAATAAATATAATGTAGGTGGCGGTGGGCTCCGGGAGTGGTGGTTTAGGGGTTAAACACTTTATTTAGTTGTGGCGGGGTCCGTGAGTGGCGGTTTAGGGTTTAAACACTTTATTTAGTTGCGGAAGTGTAGGGGGTGGCAGATTAGGGGTGTTTAGACTCAGGGTACATGTTAGGGTGTTAGGTGTAAACATAACTTTTATTCTCCCATAGTAATCAATGGGATATCGGGCATCAGCGAACATAAGCTTTCGCTGCTTTCAGACTCCCATTGATTCCTATGGCATCCGCCTCCTCCAGGTACGCTGGGCCGGAATAGTGCTGAGCATACCTGCTAGTTATTTGATAACTAGCAAAAGTAGTCAGATAGTGCTGAACTTGCATTCGGAACATCTGGAGTGACGTAAGCATCGATCTGTGTCGGATCAGGTCCGACAGACTTCGCTGAATGCGGAGAGCAATACGCTCTCCATATTCAGCATTGCACCAGCAGTTCTTGTGAGCTGCTGGTGCAATGCCACCCCCTGCAGATCGGCCGCCAGCAGAGGGATGTCTATCATTCCGATCATACTCGATCGGGTTGAATTGCGACAATGTCTGTCAGCCTCCTCAGAGCAGGTGGACAGGTTATGGAGCAGCGATCTTTAGACCACTGCTTCATAACTGGTGTTTCTGGCGAGCCTGCAGGTTTGCCAGAAACACAGGCCCTCCATCCGGAGCTTGATAAATGGGCCCCATAGATGGAAAAAAAAGCCTCAACCAGGGATGTTCAATGGCTCAGAAGCTTGTTCTTTGGTGGATCACCACTTGGTATACGCAAAACTTTAAAGGGACAGTCTACCATAGAATTGTTATTGTTTTAAAAGATAGATAATCCCTTTATTACCCATTCCCCAGTTTTGCATGACCAACACAGTTATATTAATATACTTTTTACCTTTGTGATTACCTTGTATCTAGGAACCTTCTTCCAGCCCCCTGATCACATGACTGTGACTGTTTATTATCTATTGTCTTAAATTTAGCATTGTTTTGTGCTAGATCTTAAATAACCCCCTGTGCCTGAACACAGTGTTATCTATATGGCCCACGTGTACTTTATGTCTCTTTGTGTTGAAATGAGATTTAAAAAGCAAGGCTTAGAAATTAGCATATGAGCCTACCTATGTTTAGTTTAAACTAAGAATACCAAGAGAAAAAAGCAAATTTGATGATAAAAGTAAATTGGAAAGTTGATTAAAATTAAATGTCCTATCTGAATAATAAAAGTTTAATTTATACTAGACTGAAATAATAGGCATGCAAAAAGCCAAGAAATGTCACTTAAAACAAGCCATACTAGGTTAAAATGATTGTATAAGATAGGTCCAAAATTCCTGCCACATTTGCATGATAATCATTTTTATGGATTAAAATACCATTGTCAAATCCTTCAGTGGAAAGTATTAGTTAACACAGTGCAATGTCGCTGAAAAAAAGTCTGGTTTCCAATGGTTTTCTTAAGCATTTCAATCCAATAGAAATTGAAAGCCCTATGAGAAGGCAAGCAAGACACTTCTTATAGCTTTTCTAACAGACTGGAATATGAAATCTGGGTTTTCCATAAGTTTTTTGTAAGGATTTAAATGATCTAGAAATTTAAAGTCCAGCAAAAAGGAATGCAAAGACACGTCATGAGGATTTTCTATCAGGAATATTACCTAATTATTAGCTAAATTAAAAGATATAAAATAAGGCTGTTTATAGCATAAAATAAAGTTTATTGAAGTTTATAACTGATCAGTAACTTATGTCATGTTATTGAGTTATTAAGAATACTAGCATTACAACAGTATAATTCAAAATGCTTCCAGTGCTTAAACCTAAGTTAACCTTACTCTAATCATAAATAGTGACATTTTGAATGTCATATTTGAAATACCAGAATTCTAAATCTTGCAGTATTTTAGCCATCACATTTTGTCATGTATCCAGCTGTGACATTTCATTGTGAAGTCAACAGCAAATAATAGGCCTAAGGTTCTTAGAAGTCTAAGAAGTGTTCTAAAGGAAAGTCAACTTTAATTGTAACGTTTCTGTGTCACCTAGTTAGTTTTTAATAATAGTATTTTATTATTAACAGTGTTATATAAGCAACCAAGAGACTTGGGCTCCATTTATCATTTGGTTCTCTGTCATGAACCTTCTCTGCCCAGCCTCACAGAGAGCAAGCAACATCAACTGCCCGCATTTAACATTGCACAAGCCTCTGCTTGTGCAAAGTCACCCCCTGCTCGCCAACCACCAATCGCACTTTAGGTGGCGGAGAGCTTAAGTAGTACCATTCTTTTTTTTTTTAATATTATTTTTATTAAGTTTTACATTACACACAACAAAATAACAAAACAGAAAAGCATTACATTTCTCAATAATTGACAGAAAACCGTATTTTCCTTAGAATTTTATCTTCTTTTCTACTCTCTGTCTAAACTATATAAGCTCTACTGATTCGCAACAACACAAAAAAGGAAAAGAGAATAGAAAAAAAAAACCACCTATCCTGTCCAGGCATTATTTGGTCATTTGTATAGGCTAAATCCTTTGGCTGACTCCTCAAGTTTCCTTAATTCAAAAAAGACTCATTGATTCAAAAAAAAAAAAAAAAATTCACTCCACCCTACTCCCCTCTCCCCCCCAATCTCCAACGAACCTCTAACATCGTCACTCCATACACTGGGGAAATTACCAGCCAATATTTGTAATTGGACATATACTGTATCCTTAAATGCTCTGACCAACCTAATTTGAGTCTCTATAGGGAATGATAAAATGAATACTTTCCATTGCTTAAAAAACTCAGCTAGTCATCCGTCTGACGGGTTTTGTAGGTTTATCTGCTCATGAATATATTGTATAATCAGAGCATTCTTAAGTTCTTTCAAGCTAGAAGTTTTAGCTTTCCATGTTCTCAATAACATATTACGTCCCAGTAATATGATCATATTATTTTAGGAGTTATCTGACATCCGATATGCTACTTTTAACCAAAATTGTGTAATTTTAGGGCAAGTCCAAAAACAATGCAAAAGATCTGCCTTAACGGCGGAACATTTAGGACATACGCTCATTATCTTATACCCCCTCGACAACCTAGCAGGAGTCAGATAAGACATAAAAACTATCTTGACCTGCGTTTCCCTCCATGAAGTCAAAACCCAACTTTTTTCCATGATTTTGAATACATTCATTATAGTTTGACTATTTACTTCAGGCAAAACTTTAATCCATTTAGCTACAATGTATTCCCTTTGTTCATTGGAAGATCTATAATTAAGATGTGCATAGAACGGGGCTATTGAGTATATTCCCATTTTAAAGTTGTTAATTTGTGGTTGAAATAAAAGAGTCCACTCACTTCCATACTTTTGATTAAGCTCAAGTGTGAAATGCCTTAACTGCAAATATGCATAAAATTCTTTATTCGAGAGGCCAAATTGATGTCTTAACTCGGCGAAGGATAGAAGTGTTGAATCTGATTTTACTAATTGCGCAACATATATCAGTCCTCTGGAAGACCATGCTCTAAAGACTGCTGATGATAGCCCTGGAACAAAATTTGGATTCCCTATAATAGGTAGGTATTTGGAGACATATGGAGAACTATCTAAAGACACACAAAATTTTTGCCAGGCAGATATGATATTTCTGAATGTTATAAGCGAAAAAAGTAAAGAAGGTAAATCGGTCTTTGGACAATGTAGAATAGCATCCAACCAAAATGGTTTCACTAAGGCAGTTTCCCAGGAGACTGCTGAAACCTGATCTTGTTCGGTTAGCCAGTCGACTGCAACCTTTACCCTTGCTGCTAAACTATAGTATTGCAAATTCGGCAAGAACAGCCCGGCCGCATCTTTATTACATGTTAATCGCATAGCCAAAATACGAATTCTGGTACCCTTCCAAAGTAAATTTGCACATGCCTTATTATATTTAAATATATCGCACTTCTTAATAGGAATCGGAATATTTTGAATAAGGTAGAATACTTTAGGAAAGAGAATGTTTTTTATAAGAGTCGCTCTAGCAGACAGAGAAATAGGTAAATTTTTCAATCCTTCCACCGTTTGCGTACATTCCTGAAAAAATTTGCTAAAATTAAGTTTATACCATTCCTCCGGGTTTACACTTAGTTTAATGCCTAGATACGTAATTTGAGATGTTTCACAAAATGGGTGCTTGATGTCTTGTTTTTTCTTGTTAATCCATAATAATTCTGATTTAGAAAGATTGATTTTATACCCCGAGATTGCACTGAAAAGTTCCGTAGATTCTAATAGCAGGGAAAGACTTTGAGAAATGTTACTCAGACACAGAATTATATAATCTGCGTATAATAATAATACAATTTTTTGTTCTCCTATACGAATCCCAGCAAAATCGCAAACGGTTCAAGAGATATGTTAAACAGCAATGGTGATAGAGGGCAACCCTGCCGAGTGCCCCGTTGCAATAATAAGTGCTGAGAGATCTCACCGTTGATTAATAGAGAAGAAATTGGAGAGCTATATATTTTTTGCGTAAATTCCAGTATATGACCGGTTAGGCCAAATTGTTCTAATGTGAAAAATAGATGTTTCCAAGAGATGCAATCAAACGCCTTCTCCGCGTCGACCGTTAGTAGCGCTAGGTCCGGTATATTTTCCTGTCTTGATGATCTAAACTTGTTCCAGAAAAAATCGAGTAGTGTCATGACCTTAGGGATATTTTTTGTGGGATTTCTCCCTGTCATAAAACCCGCCTGATTTTCATGGATTATCTTACCCAGATGAGGCTTTAATCTACTAGCTAAAATCGAAGTCAAAATCTTGTAATCTGTATTTAAGACAGATATAGGCCTATAGGATGCTGGAAGTTCTAAGTCTTTATTTTTTTTTGGAATCAACGAAATTACTGCAGCCGTGAAGTACGGGGAACATTTATTATTTTTAACAAAATAATAGTTGAATAATTTCGCAAGCATTGCAGTGATTTGTGTCTGAAGTATCTTATAAAATTCCGTAGGAAGACAATCCGGACCTGCAGCCTTGTTTGTTTTTGCTGCTTTAATTGCGATATAAATCTCTTGTTCAGCAATAGGCTTGTTAATATCTGCCAGGGTTTCTAGAGAGATTTTAGGGATCTTAATCTTATCCCAGAATTGCCTCTGCCTTTCTATATCATATACTTCAGCCTAACCTGTCTTTTATAACCGTCACAACGTTACGGTTGGTCGATTTAGTGAGTTTAGCCAGAAACTTGGCAGATCTCCCGGCAAAACCACCATAAAGTGCCTTTTGCTTTTGCATTTCTATCGCTGTTTTTTGATGAATAAGAATGTCTCGCGCTGTCTTGGCATCTATATATTTACGCCATTTCTCATCAGAATGCTCTCTCAGATAGGCCGAGAACGCATTTTTCACCCGATTGTTCGCCTGTGTCTCTAATTGCATACTTTTCCTTTTACGCTTACATAGATATGCCTTAATCTCCCCCCTAATTACGGCTTTCGCCGCTTCCCAATATACCTCCGGTTTATCTATGTACGATTTATTAAAAGACTCATATTCTCGCTATTGATTAATCAACCAATTCTGAAATTTGCTATCATTCAGTAAGTATTTGGGAAAAAAATACTACTATTGGAAGCTGTTTGCTTGCACGGTGCATTAAGTAATAATGTGATTACTGCGTGATCTGAGATTATTATATCTCGAATATCTGCTTCCCATTCTAAGCCAGACATATTATCTGAAACTAAAAAAAAAATCTATCCTTGATAAAGAATGGTAACCTTTGGATAAACATGTGAAAGCTCTTACATCTGGGTTTTGAGCGTGCCAGATATCTATTAGCCCCAACTGAGAGCAAAATTTCTGAAGAATACGCGTCTTCCTATCACGTAAAAAGATATATGCGTTATTGTCTCTGTCCAAAATAGGATCTGCTACAAGATTAAAATCACCCGCAACTATGAGATGTTGACCTATAAATTTATGTAGCAGGACTAACATTTTGTCCCAGAATATTTTATCCACTTTGTTGGGCCCGTAGATATTACATAATATATACCGAGTTTTATTGATAATGACTTCTATGATTAAATAACGCCCTTCCTGATCTTTCATAATCGTTTCTATCTTATATTCTAGGTTTTTGTTAAAAAGTATAGCAACACCTCTTTTACATGATTTAAATGGGGCCGCTATAACCTCTCCTACCCAATTAGTCTGGAGTTTCAAGGATTCTGAATCTTTTAAATGTGTCTCTTGAAGAAAGGCTATATTTGGTTTTACTTTTGCCAAATGTTTGATTATCGCTTTTCTTTTTATTGGAGAGTTTATGCCCCCGACATTCCACGACACAAAATTAAAAGTATCTGACATATCCCCGAAGGAAAGATTCCATTAGTCGCCCCTCTTATAATATATCCCCGAAGGAAAGGTTCAATTAAGCATCCCATCTCTGACATAACCCTGGAGGAAAGATTCCAAAAGTCACCCCGCTTCTAATATATTTCGGAAGGAAAGATTCCATTGGACGTCCTATTTCTAACATAGCTCCGAAGGAAAGATTCAATTGGTCGCCCCCTACCGAATATAACAATCAAAAATAGAGAGAGACATAAATACCGGGAGGGCGGCCGAAAGAGAAGGAGGGTGCGCGAGAGGGGAGAGAGAGAGAGCCCAAAAAATAAAAACACCAAAATTTAAACAAATAATTTGCACAAAAATAAAACATACAATTTAACCATTGAACATACAACTCCATTCTATAGATCCTTACTAACAGTAATATAATGACACTATTCTTCTTTTTATATTCCCTGTTCACTGAATATCCATTTTTTTGCATAAAGATAAAGCTTCCGCACTATTATTCGCTATATAAGAGGTTACTTCCTTATTAATTATAAGTTTAGCAGGGTATACCAATCTGACACTACAATCCACTTTTGAAAATTTGTCAAAAAAAGGAGCCATTTCCTTTCTCTTTACCCTGGTTTCCGCAAAAAAATCCTGAAAAATCCAAATTCTATGTGAGTTAATATTAAGAGCATTCGGTGTTCTGTAATGGGTCAAAAATAAAAGCTTATCTTGATAATTAACAAACTTAAAAATAATAGGCCTTGGTTTGGAACTAGCACTATTTTCTCTGAGGGGCCCAATTCTGTGGGCTCGCTCGACCAAAAATGGAGTAGGAGGAGAGGGGAGCAAGAGTGCCTTAGGGAGGGTGACCGTCACAAATTTTAATAAATCTTGGAACTCAACTAGTTCAGGTAGGCCAATCACTCTCAAATTATTCCGCCTCAACCTGTCCTCTAGGTCCTCTACCCGACTCTGTAATTGAGTGATGGTCTTATCTTGACTGTTGGATATAGAGGCAATAGAGTTCACTCTGTCCTCCAAATCTGACACTCTTGTCTCCACCTCCTCCATTCTGACTGTAAATTGTCTGATCTTATCAGTGAGATTGGTTATCTCTGCTTTAATTTCCTGTTTAACTGTCTCTAAATGGGGAGCCATTATTTTCGCCATTTCTGCTGCGAATTCTGACATATCGTTACAGGAAAAATTCATCAATCCTCCTTCTTGGGAGGTATCCTGGGAGGTTTCTATATGTTTAGTATTACCTCTCCTGTCTTTTTGTTTGGGCGGCATTATAGGTGAGGAACCCTTCTGGTGGGAGATATATCTCTCCATTCACCACGGTGCAATGTGTATTTATCTTAAATACTTAAAAATCTCTAGTGTGAATATATGTGTTAATTTCTGGTAGCCCTGCAGGGGCACTTAATAAAGTGAAAAAAGAAAAAGTGAAATATATGTGAAAAAAAAAAAAAGAGTGAAGTGACAAAAAGGTGATCAAGTGTTATGACACCTAAAAATTGCTGTCCTATAGATTTTTGTTCTAAGCTCGGGAGACCAAGCACATGTCCCTTGAAATTTCTTAAGATATCCTGAAACCTTTCTGCTCAAAAGACCTTACCAAGAATCTATCATGCAATATCTGCAATTAACCTTTAGGTGTAGTATTTGATCTAAAATGGCTCCTTGGCTTCTAACTGTAGGTGTACTATTACTTCCCCTCTGCCTATACCTAAATATACAGAGACAAAAAAAAGAGATTACACACAGTATTATGTAATATTCCCGCTCCTATTCTGAATCGAATCTAGACCTGAACTTACTGTATGTTTATCGTTTATATCCCTGCACACCTATGATGCGTTTATTCTAACTCCCATATATAGTGCCTCAAGTTTACTTGAAGAAGAATATCAATCTAGCTATTTTGCATAGAATAACATAAACATCAATTTAGTAAAGGTGTCTACTGTAAACACTCTGCAGTTATATATAGTTATAGCTTCCAAGTAGAAGTCCAGTTACAGGTAGTCCTCAAATATAAAGATATCCCCAATAAAAGGGTTTGAAACTAATGTCTCTTTAGAATAAAGTATCAGCAAATCACCAAAGGGTATCAAGGTCTCCTCAGTCTAGTTATCTGCTGGAATACCCTCTAGTCCATATTTCTTTTCTATCATAAGGATTTATATGAGATTGGCTGGTTATGCGTGTTTCCTCAATATCTTCCCTTTATCACGGTAGGCAACACCAGATAGTATAGACGTTCTCTACAATAATCTCAAAGTCAGATTTCTATTTCCCCCAACAGCACTTGGCGTTGTATCCAGTGACCTTTTTTTTTTTTCTATATAGAGGGCTCCATATTTGAAGCAGATACTTAACATATATACGTCACCCTTTGTTATAATCCAAACTTATTATTAGGGATCAAATTGGAACGGAATGTTGTCAGCAACAAATCTCACCCGGGCAATGTATTGTTGAGCCCCCAGAAGTACAGCACACAAAGCTCCTCTTTCAGTTCTAGCTTTGTAGAGATTATTTTCTGAGTGTCTACTACGGTACTTCCCCTGTGCTGGGCCGACTGCCAATGTATGTTAGGGGAAACAATAATGGATACAATGCTTGCAATTGATTATCTGAGTACACACCCCTGAATTACTGTCCAGTAATATCTCCAGAATGGTATCTTATCGGGGTGCCCACACACTTTATCCGCTCTTCCAGCCACACTCACACTGCATTATTTCTACTCACGCTTTAATGAAATTCCATGGGACCTCAGAGGTTATTGGCGTCCTAAACAGCTTCCCAGCACTACAGATGTAAAGTTCGTCAGTTACTCCAGCCGGAGTGCAATACACGGCTTGTTACCTCCCCTCCAATATGACTTAGATTCAAGCACTGAGCCAGGTCAGTATTACCTAAGATCCGCTCGTGGGGGAGTTTCCTTCCCGAATGCTTTAATTTGTCAGGTCGACCTTCTGTTCCACGCTCTCCGCCTCACTGTTTTTTTTGAGGACGTGGGGGCCATAGGATTTACCTATCCTATCCCCCGCCGACACTCTCAGTACTCCTGGAATGATACCTCAGGTGGCGGGAGCCGAGCTGCGTGAGGTGTTTCCAAAGCGGCCCCAGCTTTTCTTGTTAATCCGTTGTAGCACGTGTGTATTCAGGATGCCTTACCCCCGGTCACAACAGCCTCTTCTATATTGCGGCCGCAATGCAGGTGATCCAGCCAGTTACGGTGCTATATTCCTCTGCTTTAGGTATATTGAAGAAAGCGCTAGCATATAGATATCGTAGACAGGTATATCCAGTGCGTGCAAGTGTGAGGTGATTCGGTATAGTGTGGAGCGCTTCAGCGACTAAGCAGCTGTCTTGCCAATTTTTAACTTCCCACCGGAATCTTGGTATCATCTACCGGCCCAAAGCAAGTAAAACCTGGGCAAGGTAGTCTTCGGTTGGGTGGAGATTTTCCGTTTCCCATAGACAGGGATCTCGAAGCAAACGGCTGCTACCTGTGTGCAACCTGTTAGCTCCGCCCCCAGAAGGAAGTCCTCAGTAGCACCATTCTTAAGACCGCTGCTGCTTAACTAGTGTTTCAGGCTTGCTCACATGAGCCTGAAACACTAGGGTTCCAAAGATGCTCTCCCAGCTTGATAAATGGATCCAAATGAATTACAATTGTTGTGTTGTATGATGAAGTAGCAGACAGTCAATGAAAGAAATGTTGTTAAAATTAAAATGTTGTATTGTTGGTATAAAAGTGTATACATCCTAGTTTCTCTAAAAAGGGAAGCTAGCTGCTGATTGGGGCCTACACCCATTTGTCAATTGTGATTGGCTAACTAGATGTGTTCAGCTAGCAGCCAGTAGTACAATGCTGTTCCTTCAGAGAAAGATAACAAGATAATGAAGCAAATTTGATACTAAAAGTACATTAAGTTGTTTAAACATGCATGTTCTAGCCGAACCATGAATTAAATTGTTTCTTGTGCCTTTAACAAAATTCAGAAGTGTTTTTAGCATCTGGATATGGAAACTGTACCTAGGTCTATTACACTAATATCTAGAGAAAAAAACTTCTTTCAAGTCATCTGTATTTAGTCCCAGTAGAGATGATCACTTTTCAACCTCAACTATAACATTAAAAAATAGTCACAAATGTATACCAATTTAAGACAAGAATAGCAGAAGGCTCATTCTGTTTCTTAACTTTATCCTACAGAAAGTGAACACAGTCCAAAGTGTTACACATTACATATGCATACCACTCCTACCTAGCCATAACATTTTACGAAATCAGGTTTATATCCCAACTGTTTTGTTCTTAGGAAAGGTATGTCCACCAAAAGGCCAAGTGGGTATAAAGACTCCTTTGTTTGAGGGACTTACTAGACCAATTTAACAACCATAACCAAGTCCTAAAAAAATTATACCTATTAAAAATGTTAAAGGAAAAGGTCAGTTTTAATCACTAAAGTAAGGGCTACAGAAGCCTTCATTCATGAAAGTTATTTTCAGAGAATCTGGCCAATCAGCTGATTCAGTAATGCATTGCCAATGCCATTTCATTAGTATAGGGTGTGACAACCATTCTCATTTGCTTTAATCAGTGACAAGACACCGCAATGCTTAAAGGGACATAATACTCAGGAAAATATCACCTGAGCATCTCAGTTAGTTCTGTGTAAAAAGTTATACTCAGCTGCTCCCAGCTGCAGGTAAAAAATGTTTTTAAAAAAATGAAGAAATCAACAGCAGCCAATCAGCATCAGCAGTGCAGAGGTCATGAACTCATGAGATTTGACTTAACTCTCATGAGATTTCATAGTAAACTTCCTTACACTGAATAGGGAAATAAGATGAGTGTGCACAAAAAACTCGCTCCTTCTGCTGTCCCAGGACAGGCATACTGATTTGTTGCTTAGAAGTCCTTTACAATGGGATGTGGCTACTGAGGAACTTTTGAGGTAAAATATCTTTCTTTTTTACATAGAGATGCTCAGGTGATATTTTCTAGTCAGCTTTTTACAGCTATACTGCATTACTTTCAAGTGTTTAAACATTTGGGTATTATGGCCCTTTAATAAACCTCCAAATATCAGACAGCACGTTATTTATTCCAGCTACTAGCCACCTATTCCATTTTATTGAAACAGAAGACAACAATTAGAAAAGATTTGTTGGACATCATCCATAACACAGGGTTTTGCTAGTTTTTAAACTGTATCTAATTGTTAATCCTAATTTTAACATTAAAATTTAAATACAGTAACTGCCAATTATTATTAGTTTGGAAATATACAACTGAATTTGATATAAAAGGTAAACTGTGACAAGTAATCGATTATGATAAAAAGCAAAGGCAATTTTGGACTCAATTATCCTATTTTTATCATTCTTAATAAAATATTAGTAATAAATGCAAGTAATATATAAAGAAGCAATAATAAACAGGTACTTGGTCCCAAGAGACTGGTGTCATTGTGATTATGGACTTTGTATCTAATATGCAAAGACTATGTACAGCAAATACAAATATTCCCAATATTGGTGTATGAAACTATAGATAAAATGTTTGAAAAATGAACAAATATCTTAACACAACTGAAGTTTATGAATAAGACCTGTGTGTGAAACATGTCAGACGAATATTAGTATTCTGCCTTCCTCCATAATACTTATGTTCAATATTTTTTTCTCATTAGTGAGACACAACATTGTTTTTTAATAGTGAGGTAGGATTGAGGTGGGATTTAGTTAGGTAGTTGTATTTACCTTTGTCCTGTTTGTGGTAACAGACCCAAGTTTGTTATTATCTGCTAAGGTTTGCAACTGTATGTTTTACAGATAAGGCTTCTCTATCCTTTATTTAGGGTTCCGTGTAGCTCTCTCTTTGATTATACTGTAGATGTTTATGCAGAACACTAACGCCCATAAAACAAAAATTACCTGAACTATTAAAAAAAAGTCCCTGCCTTTAAAACAATTTTGCCTTCTTCCAACTTTTTTCTTGTACAATATAGCTAAATAATACTAAAGGTAGCAGCCGACGTCACATTTACGAGTGATATAAATATAATCTGAAAATAACATTAGAAAATGTTTACCTAAATTGGAAAGGCTAGACATTTCTAATGAATATGTAAGTTCTGAAGGTCGATAAAATGAATACACAAGTGTGTAAAAAGTCCCACAAAGATGCACAAAAGAATTATAGTACAACACAAAAGAATAGGATATTTGCAAACTACTGTAACATTTATATGGACACTGTTAGACAAATCATTCCCTAATGTTTAAGTAAATGACCCTGCTACCCACCCTTTACTATGGAGTCAGTATAATCTACTATTATATATCCATGAAGATCTACGTCATTGAAAGGGTTAAGAAAACCATTCGAAAACACAGATTTTTTTTCCAGTTACATTGTGTTACTCAATATTTTCTACTGAGAGAATTAACTAATGGCATTTTAATCCATAAAAATTATTATCATGTAGATTTTGCAGGAATTTTGGATTTCTCTAATACAACAACTGTGACCCAGTTTGGCTTGTTTTAAGTGACATTTCTTGGCTTTTTTCAATATTTAGTACAACTAAAAATAATATGATCTGTGCAAACTACTGTAAGATTTATAGGGACACTTTTAGGCAGGACATGTCCTAATGTTTGAGTAAATGACCCTGCTTCCCAATCTTTACTATGGAGTCAGTATAATCTACTATTATATATCCACACAAATTACTGCCCTGTGCATTGCTTATTCTCTTTGAACAAATTTCCTTGCTGTTTGGTTGCTTCCCTCTATGGCCTTAGAAAAAACAAGAACTGTAAATTAATTGAGAGAGTACTACCAAACTGCAGCTAGTGCTGCTAAATGCAAAATGGCTCCTCAATATAAGGCAAGTGGTGGGTGGAGATGGCCTGATGAAAAACAATTGCAGCAAGCAAGGGGGAAAATTTCAAACTCACCCAAAGGGCTAGATAAATTAAAATTCAAAAGTCCTGATCAATTGCAGGCTCGTTCATTTGAGCCTGTAACTGATATTTGTGATGCAGAGGTTTAAGCTGGTGCTTCATAAACCCTCTCCACCAACTTGATGTAAATCACCCCAGACTCATTCGACCAGGGTGATTGACAAGCCCTGCTCTCACGCATTTGGTTGTGCAAGGGTAGGGGCAGCATTGCATGAGCATTCATTCATGTAATGGTAAATCTGGGGAACAAATGCACCCCACAATGAGATGCGGACAGGTGGTTTCAATATGTAAACCCTGTCCATCTGCAAACTGATAAATCTAGCGCTATATGTTATTTATTGCAAAACTGCAGAAAAAATGTATTACAAGGGTTTCGCTGTCTCTATAAGGTTTATATGGTCAGTCCCTTTGGCTGGAAATCTTTTTGTGGACTTTATCCACAGTTGAGCAGTTATGCAGCTGTTTATGAACAGAACAGTATTTATTCTCCCTATTCAGTCTCTAAATGTATACATGTTTATTAAAAAAATGAATTATTACATACAGATATGCTGTATAATAGTTAGCATAATCTGTAAAATCTGATAATAGCAGTATCTGTTAGTCCTGATATTTGTTGGCTAAAGGAACAGTAAAAGTCTTTTTGCAAATTGCAAATTTAAACTTTACAATTTACTATAGTTTTCCCATCTACTGTTCTAATTTGCTCAGTTCCCTTTTTTAAAATGATACTTTGGTAGCTTCAGAAGCAGTAATGCACTACTGGGAGCTAGCTGCTGATTGGTGGTTGTATATAAATGTATCTTATCATTGGCTCACCTTCGCTCCTTCAACAAATTATATATTTCATAGTAGAAGTAAATTGGAAAGTTGTTTAAAATGGAATGCTCTCTCTCTGTCTTTTTTGTTGACTGTAGACGTGTAAAATTAAAAACCCAATAAGGTATAGTCTATGTGAATGCTTAGTATACATATATCTTGTTTTCTGAATGACGTGCTTCCTGTTAATATTTTGCATGATGTCGTATAATTCTGTGCCTCAGAACAATATTTAGTTAAAACTGCATTCAAAATTGTGCAACTAGAAGTTATAGTTGAACGCTATCTATGTATATTGACTGTTCACATCGACTGGACTCAGGATATGGGTCCAAGTCTTTTGCCCCTTCTTTTTTTTTTTCTCTTTCCTTCCTTCTTTGTTTGTGTGTGGGTTTTTTTTGTGTCTTTGTTCAGTTGATGAGTGTTCAATTGTTTTTCTGCATATTTAAAATATAAAAACCGCAGCTATGTGTACAAATATTTCATATAAGGGGATCATTAATTCAGCAAGAGAAAGTGAAATTGTTGTTCTAAAATTGTTTCGTTTTGTAATACAATACCTGGCCCTGCGTGGCACAAAAAGGTTGAATTCATTTGATTGTACACATTGTTGAATATAAATAAATATTTAAAAAAAAATGGAATGCTCTATCTGAATCACAAATGAAAAATCTTGGGTTTTATGTCCCTTTAATTTCACAGAAGAAACAAGGATTTTAATTATAGGCTAGAATTAGTAAGTTGTAGATAAAATTGTTGAAAAAAAGGAAGTTAAATTCAAGAGTAAAATGTAAAAATGCACTAAAGTCACTGGAGAATTACATATACGGTTCAATATACAGTCAAAATGTATTAATATGTTTGGTACATTAGCCTGTTTAATGTGCAGGCAAAAATGTTAAATGCAGCGCCAAATAGTATTGTCAGAATATGCAAATACAATAATTCTAATAAATGGAAATGGTTCTAAAAACATCCTGCATCTTTGTGATGTTCCCATTAAGGTTTCCTGATCATAAACAGAACAGCTGCATAAAGCCCTTCTTGGTTTTAATGTCAATAAGATGCATTGTATCTCTGTAAAAAGGTGCATTGTTGTACAATTTCCATAAAGTTTGTTTCGTTGTTTACTAGATAATCAGCCAATCAAAATGCAGAATATTAAAAAGGTCAATGTAATGCAATTCACAGAACACACAGTCACTCAATATTACGATGACATACAGCATAATAGAAACACAGTGCAGATAAAACCTTTTGTCAAATTAATAAAGGCTAAACTCATCCATTCAACAGTTTTACGTTCTTAGTTCTTCAGCTGAATCAAAGTGATGGTTATTTTTGCAATATAATTAATACATACTGTTCTTTTCAATATTTTATACACACGTTGAGAACAAAGGACTAAGGCAATGTGAGTGAATTGTAACTGACAACCCATATAACTAAACTGTAGTTTTTAATGCCACCATTTACTTTAATAATTAGATATAATTGCCGATTCATAAAAACTCTCCAGCGTGGAGAGAAATTATCAGCTTATTATTATACTGTAATGTAAGTGTCTCTTTACATAAAGAATATTAGTAGAAGCCCAGATGACAACATGTAAGAAGGGGTTAATTGACCCCACTTGGAAGGAAGGGGACAGGTCATGTTAAGGGCAAGGTGTTGGGCAGAGTAGGAAGGGGTTATAAGCCCCTGAAATGGAAGTGGAGGTCCCTTTTTCATCTGGAGTTACATTTTAAGCTTGGGAGTTATGTTTTGTTGTGGGATGCTTGCCCTGGGTTTTAGGGGCTTATGCCTATTATGAGGTAATAGGTACATTCTACACATTAGGAGGTTGTGTGGGGGAGTGCCTCAGAGGGCAAGGCATGATAATAGAGAATGGCAAGCACTGTGGTTAGTTTTTTAAAAGTTATAATGTTTAATGTTGCATTTTCATACCCATAAAAGTGCCAATTGTCTTTATTAAGCGTGGTAATTGGATGATGACTTTACAATGTGGGGTCAAGTAAACTCCCCTTAATGAAATACACAGTGACCAAGGTACAAACCTTTAAAATAAATCCCAGAGGGGCCTCATAATGCTGAGAAGGCATTTTATAGAAACAAGACTAGAGAGCATTATAGAATCAGGCTGTTAGTATTTATAATTTAATATCAAAGAAGGAATACAAATAAATGTAAGGGATTTCTAATATAATATTTTGTTTGTCAAGGAGTCTACTCTGACTTCATTGGTACTATTTGCACTTTGCACGAACTATTGATTTTATGATAATTCTTTGTTACCTGAGTCTCTAAAAAAAACGGACACTACCGGATCTGTTGTTTTGTAAGACGCTTTTTTTTAAATTTAAGAAAACAACACTTACAGCTCAGATCCACGAAGTGGAGCAACACAGGTTAATACTAAGTGTCTTTTACATACCTCATATGTTTGAGGATTCAACATGTGAGTGGCCATTTGTCTTTTTATATTACTGTTTTTATTTTAATAAAACGATTTTACGCTATGTATCTCTCTTCTGCCTTTATTTCTACATAACACTGCAGGGAATTTGGAGAATTTCCCCCACCAGCATACAGAACCCATACTCTGAGAGGAGAAGGCAAGACACAGAATACAGAATCCATACTCTGAGAGGAGAAGGCAAGATACAGACGGCCTGGCATCTACCCACACCACTGAATTCCGGAAGTTTCTCACTTACAAGAGGCGGCAACTTACCTGATACGATTGAGGTTTGTTCTAGTAAGTGCAATACCTACTGGATAGAGTGTGATAAGCATCTTTACACTTGCAATATTTATTCTTCCACATCTAATTTGTGGCTGGACTATTTCTATTATTGTTTTTCTAACTATTTGCAGTAATACATGTATGGAACATATGTGAGCACACACAATTGATTGTACCTACTATAATTGTCAACTAGTATAATATAACATCCTATCATTAGTTGGAATTCTACACACTGTATACTCAACTTTTGATGATTTTCAACAAAAGATACAACTTTTTGTATACTAACCTATACAGGGAATGTGGGAATAGATCTCTATAGAGGCGCTTTTCTCTAAATCCACTACACTTCATTTTTTCCACTGGAGGGATATCCCAGGACATCCTCCCTTTCTTTGAGATTCACAGCTGCCACTACTGAATCCCCTACCTACCCTGTTACTTATTCCACTTCCTGCGCTAACTAGATTTTGTAGGGCCCAGCCCTTAACAGAACACCCCCCTCTCTGTCCCCAAATAAATGTATGTTTACCTTTTAGGTACATACGGAATGGCTTCAATAAATGTAATAGAGAGGCAAATTAAATATCCAGTTTTTGTATTACTACTAGTATGTAAAGTCATACACCTAGATTTAGAGTTCCGCGTTAGCCGTCAAAAGCAGCGTTAAGTGGTCCAAACGCTGCTTTTTACCGCCCGCTGGTATTTAGAGTCAGGCAGGAAAGGGTCTACCGCTCACTTCCCTACTGCAATTCCAGGCTACCGCAGATCTCCTTACGCCAATTGCGTATCCTATCTTTTCAATGGGATCTGCCTAACGCCGGTATTTGGAGTCTTGAGAGAAGTGAGCGGTAGAGCCTCTACCGACAAGACTCCTACCGACAAAAAAAGTCAGTAATTAAGAGCTTTATGGGCTAACGCGTGAATATAAAGCTCTTAACTACTGTGCTACAAAGTACACTAACACCCTTAAACTACCTATGTACCCCTAAACCGAGGGCCCCCCACATCGCCGCCACTCTAAAAAAAAATGTAACTCCTAATCTGCCGACCGGACACTGCCGCCACCTACATTATACCTATGAACCCCTAATCTGCTGCCCCTAACATCGCCGACCCCTATATTATATTTATTAACTCATAATATGCCCCCCAACGTCACCGCTACCTAACTACACTTATTAACCCCTAATCTGGCGACCAGACCTCGCCGCCACTATAATAAATGTATTAACCCCTAAACCGCTGCACTCCCGCCTCGCAAACACTAGAATAAATAGTATTAACCCCTAATCTGCCCTCCCTAACATCGCCGCCTCCTACCTACAATTATTAACCCCTAATCTCCCACCCGCAACATCACCGCTACTATAATAAAGTTATTAACCCCTAAACCTAACTCTAACCCTAACCCTAACACCCCCCTAACATAAATATAATTTAAAATAAACGAAATAATATTCCTAAAATTAACTAAATTATTCCTTTTTAAAACTAAATACTTACCTATCAAATAAACCCTAATATAGCTACAATATAAATAATAATTACATTGTAGCTATTTTAGTAATTATATTTATTTTACAGGCAACTTTGTATTTATTTTAACTAGTTACAATAGCTATTAAATAGTTAATAACTATTTAACAGCTACCTAGTTCAAATAAGTACAAAATTACCTGTAAAATAAATCCTACCCTAAGTTACAAATACACCTAACACTACACTATCAATAAATTAATTAAATCAATTACCTACAATTAGCAAAATTAAAATACAATAAAATAAACTATTCTATAATACAAAAAAAACCCACTAAATTACAAAAAATAAAAAAGAATTACAAGAAGTTTAAACTAATTACACCTCATCTAAGCCCCCTAATAAAATAAAAAGCCCCCCAAAATAAAAATAAAATCCTACCCTATTCTAAACTACCAAAGTAACCAGCTCTTTTACCAGCCCTTAAAAGGGCTTTTTGCGGGGCATTGCCCCAAAGTAATCAGCTTTTTTTCCGGAAAATAAAAATACAATACCCCCCCCAACATTATAACCCACCACCCACATACCCCTACTCTAACCCACCCAAACCCCCCTTAAAAAAAAACTATCACTAACCCCTTGAAGATCTCCCTACCTTGAGTCATCTTCACCCAGCCGAGCCGAATTCTTCATCCAAGCAGAGCAAGAAGATGTCCTCCATCCGGTAGAAGTCTTGATCCAATCGGCAAAGAAGAGGTCTTCCATCCGGGCGATGTCTTCTTCCAAGCGGCATCTTCTATCTTCTTTCTTCCGGATCCATCTTCATCCCGCCGACGCGGAACATCCTCCTTCCCCGACAGACTAACGACGAATGAAGGTTCCTTTAAGGGACGTCATCCAAGATGGCATCCCGTCAATTCCGATTGGCTGATAGAATCTATTGGCTGTTCCGATCAGCCAATCAGATTTTTCCTACCTTAATTCTGATTGGCTGATAGAATTCTATCAGCCAATTGGAATTGAAGGGCCCCATCTTGGATGACGTCCCTTAAAGTAAACTTCATTCGTCGTTAGTCCGTCGGGGAAGGAGGATGTTCCGCGTCGGCGGGATGAAGATGGATCCGGAAGAAAGAAGATAGAAGATGCTGCTTGGAAGAAGACATCACCTGGATGGAAGACCTCTTCTTTGCCGCTTGTATCAAGACTTCTACCGGATGGAGGACATCTTCTTGCTCCGCTTGGATGACGAATTCGGCTCGGCTGGGTGAAGACGACTCAAGGTAGGGAGATCTTCAGGGGGTTAGTGATAGGTTTTTTAAGGGGGGTTTGGGTGGGTTAGAGTAGGGGTATGTGGGTGGTGGGTTGTAATGTTGGGGGGGTATTGTATTTTTATTTTCAGGCAAAAGAGCTGATTACTTTGGGGTAATGCCCCGCAAAAAGCCCTTTTAAGGGCTGGTAAAAGAGCTGGTAACTTTGGTAGTTTAGAATAGGGTAGGGCATTTTTTTTATTTTGGGGGGCTTTTTTATTTTATTAGGGGGCTTAGATTAGGTGTAAATTGTTTAAACTTCTTGTAATTCTTTTTTATTTTTTGTAATTTAGTGTTTGTTTTTTTGTATTATAGAATAGTTTATTTTATTGTATTTTAATTTTGCTAATTGTAGGTAATTTATTTAATTAATTTATTGATAGTGTAGTGTTAGGTGTATTTGTAACTTAGGTTAGGATTTATTTTACAGGTAATTTTGTACTTATTTTAACTAGGTAGCTATTAAATTGTTATTAACTATTTAATAGCTATTGTAACTAGTTAAAATAAATACAAAGTTGCCTGTAAAATAAATATAAATCCTAAAATAGCTACAAGGTAATTATTATTTATATTGTAGCTATATTAGGGTTTATTTGATAGGTAAGTATTTAGTTTTAAATAGGAATAATTTAGTTCATTTTATTTCGTTTAATTTAAATTATATTTAAATTAGGGGGTGTTAGGGTTAGGGTTAGAGTTAGGTTTAGGGGTTAATAACTTTATTGTAGTAGCAGCGACGTTGCAGGTGGGAGATTAGGGGTTAATAATTGTAGGTAGGAGGCGGCGATGTTAGGGAGGGCAGATTAGGGGTTAATACTATTTATTCTAGTGTTTGCGAGGCGGGAGTGCGGCGGTTTAGGGGTTAATACATTTATTATAGTGGCGGCGAGGTCCGGTTGGCAGATTAGGGGTTAATAAGTGTAGTTAGGTAGCGGCGACGTTGGGGGGGCAAATTAGGGGTTAATAAATATAATATAGGGGTCAGTGATGTTAGGGGCAGCAGATTAGGGGTTTATAGGTATAATGTAGGTGGCGGCGGTGTCCGGATCGGAAGATTAGGGGTTAATAATATAATGTAGGTGTCAGCGATAGCGGGGGCGGCATTTTAGGGGTTAATAAGTGTAAGGTTAGGGGTGCTTAGACTCGGGGTTCATGTTAGGGTGTTAGGTGTAGATTTAGAGAGTGTTTACCCATAGGAAACAATGGGGCTGCGTCAGGAGCTGAACGCTGCTTTTTTGCAGGTGTTAGGTTTTTTTTCAGCCCAAACTGCCCCATTGTTTCCTATGGGGATATCGTGCACGAGCACGTTTTCCCAGCGTACCGCTACCATAAGCAACACTGGTATTGAGGGTTGAAGTGGAACTAAATTAGGCTCAACGCACCCTTTTTTGAGTCTAACGCAGCCCCTCAGACAACTCTAAATACCAGCGTTGTTGGAAGGGTGCGTTGGGAAAAAAAGCAGCGTTAGCTACACGGCTTTTTACTGACAAAACTCTAAATATAGGCGATAGTGTATGTAACACTAACAGCTCAGTAGTATTATTCCTGCTGGGTAGCTCAGATGCCTAAAACCACTATAGGTTGAAACTTCCACTCGGATAATAGAGCATTTGGTTTATTTCTTTGTAAAACATTATCTATATTATTGTTATTGTACATATTAGATGTATGTATGAACACATTAGGTTTATGGAATCAAGAAACACCTCTTGCCCCCCAGTTGTGGATCCAGGGGGGCAAGAGGGCAATTGCTTACCCCATCAGCAGAGCCAGACAGGCTGCTGTTACAGTGACAGCCAGAGCTAGTGATCAGCACTCAGAGAGAAAGGTGAGACTCACATTGCCCCAGCACTAAACTGATCCGTTGTGATAATTTTGCATAGCATTTTCTACTATAGGCCAGCAGATGGCTCTGTTAGATGAAGTGCTTCCTTGCTCTTCACTGGTATTTACTCTGTAAGCATCAGCCTGAGTGTCCGCCCTGTAAATTATCTGCTAGACTTGGATGGGATTCTACTTTATTAGGTTAGTGGATTAGGAATGGGTGTGCTGTTGTGAGGAGGGTTAAGCTGACATTGTAAAGAGAGCAGGATAAATGTGTAATGTAATGGCAATGTTCTGTAGGGTGAGTATCTTTTAATCACTACATGTAAACTGAAGTGTTATATAAAAAGAGTTATAAAAGATTAAGGCCCAGATTACAAGTGGTGAGCCATATAGTTATTTTACTCAAAAGAACACCCAGATGGAAGTAAACTTTTAATGCATGCATGTTACAAGTTGAAAGTTAAAAAAAATTGCGCACATGCAAAACCTGACGTACGGTAACTTCAGAACTTTGGATATGAATACTTTGTTAAAGCATTTCCCCCATAGACTTCACTGGAGCGTGCTTTTTTAAAAAAAAATAACACTTATCGTTTGCACTCTAACCCGCATTAGACATCCAGTGCTAAAGTCGAAGTGAGTTATTAATGTTTAACATGTCAATGTTTTTCCCATAGAAAAAAATGTGCCTTGCATTTTTAAATATATATTTATATATAGATGATTATTTTGAAATTATTTATATATATACGCCTATACATCTATATGAATATATATATATATATATATATATATATATATATATATATAAGATAGATAGATACTGTATATACACACATATATATATATATATATATATATATATATATATAAATCATGTTTCCTTCTATGTGAAGAACATAGGAATTTAGAGTATTCATAACTACCTTTGGGTTTAGCGTACATGAAGAATTATCTTGTGTGCTAAACCTGACTGCAGTTATATTAGTGTGCACAATATATTTATTTATATAAAATTTTCAAAAATTTTATTTTTTACAAATAAATAATTATTCTAGAGGTTCTTAAAAATTATAATAAATCATTATAATATTTAAGTATATTTTAAAATAATTAATTATATTGAAAAATAATATTTTTTTAATATATTATATTAAATATATACATGATGCACCTTAAAATAACTCCTATCGGATTTAGCACACATGCATATACGCAAAACCCGACAGGAATAAAACAATTCTTCAGTTGTGCTAAATGATGAATATTTTAAGTTTTAATGTTCTTCACATAAAAGAAAATGTTCTTATCTTTAAATATTTATTTTTATATATATATATATATATATATATATATATATTTATCATTATTTTTTTGTAAAATATATATTTATACCTATATATCTATATAAACACAGAGAAGAGAGCAAGAGAGAGAGCGAGAGAGAGATAGGAATATTTATTTAAAAATACAAAGAAAATTTTCTACTATATAAAGAACATTGGAAAGTAAAATATTAATAGTAAATACACAGTAAAACACATTATAAAATATTAAAATTGATTAATAATGCTTTTTCAACATTTAAGGTATTTAAATGGAAAGTGCTCCAGCGTGCATGTATATATGTGTTTATATGTGTATATATGTATGTATGTACCAGGCATGTGCAGTCAAGGGAAGCAAAGTTCCACCTGTCATGAAAAGAAAAAACAAAATAACGTTAAACTAAAATAAAATAAAAAAACTTACCACATTTTCTGACCTTAGCTGCAAATACATGGAGAGAGGCAGCAACCAGCTCAGCCTCCCTTGATTGTGCAACAACTTGCAAGGTGCTGTATGGAGTGCCCGCACACTGTCTGTCAGGTCAGGTGTCACATTTCATCATTAAGCCCCAAAGGAGGCTCTGCGCTGCGTGTCCTGTGTTGGTGAACTGGGTTCCACTTATATAGTTCCCCATAAGAAGGCTGCTGGAGAATACAATGCAGGGTAGCAGCAGTCCTTGCTCTATTTTGACTGCTGGCTGTACTTTTTTACAAACTTCTGCAAGCAGCAAACAGCAACCGTGGCTTTAAGAGGGCAGAGCTGTCAGCCTTTCACTTCCTCCCTCCACTAGGCAGATCGGCAGTGCATTACTGGGATGTGTAACCCCATATGATCAGTGTGTTTGTTGTTTAACATATTTATCTGTGATATCAGCAAAGCGCTACAGGGGAAAGTATGTCAATTTGAAGATGATACAAAAATTTGTAACAAGAAGTGATATACCACAATTGGAGGATTGGACAAACAACTGGGATCTAAAGTTTAGCACAGCAAAGTGTAAAATAATGCATTTAGGGAAGAAAAATTAAAATGTTAATTACAGACTCAATTGGCTCCATGTACAAAGCAGCGAATGCTGCTCTGGAGCCCTTGCGGAGCAGGTTCACATATGTGAGCCTGCTTCCCGCAATGTAAGAAGCAGCGGTCTCTGAGGGGGTGAGGGAAAATCACAGAGAGCTTGCTCGCTCGCTCTTGGTGAGTGACAGCCCCTTCAGTCGCGCGAATGAAGGGGCGGGCATTACACACTCCGATGAGTGTGTAATGATACATACAGGCAAGCGGACCAACAGATTCACTGCCGTGTGCAGCGAACACGTGCGGAAAGCTTCGCGAGTTGAGAAGCTGTCCACCAACCGCTTAGTACATGGAGCCCATTGACACTTTACTGACTGTACAGATGAGGAACAGGACTTGGGAATTATTATTTCAGATGATTTAAAACTTGGTAAACAATGTAGTAATGCAGCGAGTAAGGCTAGCAGAATGCTTGGATGTATTGGTAGAGGTATTTGCAGCAGAATTAGTAAGGCTCTTATGCCACTTTATATATCATTAGTTAGGCCTTATCTTGTGTATAGTGTGCAGTTCTGGAGGCCATATCTTCAGAAGGATATTAACAAACTGTGCAAAGGAGGGCTACCAAAATGGTACATGGTCTTAAAAATAAAACTTACCAGGATAGGCTTAATGACCTAAATATGTATATCTTAGAGGAGAGAAGGGAAAAAGGTGATATAATAGCAATTTTCGAGTACGTTAAAGGGCTTAGTAAAACTGAGGCTGTGGGTATTTTTCATAAAATGGAAAATTCAAGAACAAGGGTCATGATCTCAAGCTGAAGGGTAGTAGATTCAGGAGTAATTTGAGGAAGCACTTCTTTACAGAAAGAGTGATTGATTTATGGAATAAACTTCCTCAAGAGGTAGTAATAACAAACACTGTGGGGAACTTTAAAAATGCCTGGGACAAGCATAAGGCTATCCTACGAACTAGATAAGTTTATACTGTTAGGTAATATCAGGCAGACTTGCTGGGCCTTTGGCTCTTATCTGCTGTCAATATATATATAAAATTTGTGTTAACCCCTTCATGCCGACATCAAAGTGTTAACATCAGAATAAAATTCCAATGTGAACATTTGCTGGAAAAATGAAATCCTGTAATTGTAGATGTGATCACATGATTTCAAGACCAGGATTGGATCATGGGGGACTGCCTACACTACCCAGTCTGATACCTGTTTTCATCAAAGGGGGAGGCTGCAGGACACCATATAAGGTAGGACGTTCCATGCCATCTGTGATGACCAGGGTTACCCAACCATGCACCAGGCACTTGTTTGGCACAAAAAGGGTTAACCGACTCTTCCTACTTTCACTAATCTGTCACAGTCTACCCACTCCAGGCAAGCCTGTGACTTAGTTCAGTGGGTGCAAGGGTTAACAACAATCTCTAGTCTGTCCTAAACTTAGAAAAATGCCCAAAACTCTCCTTTAATGCCACCCACACTAAACTAAAACTATCTCTAAGCTGCTGCCACCACTTAGGATTTATTTATGGGAAATTGGTATCATAAATTCACAGATGTACTGCTCTATATTGAAAGAGAAGATGGTTCCATCACTCTGTGCCCTTGGTCGTAGTGCAGTTTTCAAACACGACAATGATCCAAAACACACATCTAAGGCCACTGTTGCATTTATGAAGAAGAACAGGGTGAAAGTGATGCAGTGGCCAAGTATGTCTCCTGATCTGAACCCAATTGAAGACCTATGGAGAATTCTGAAGAGACAAGTTGAGCATCACTCTCCATCCAGCATCCAGGCTCTAAAAGAGGTCATTCTTGAAGAATGGAAAAAGATAGATGTTGCAATATGTCGCCAGTTTGTTAATTCCATGCCTAGAAGACTTGGTGCTGTCCTTACAAATCATGGAGGTCATACTAAATACTAGATGTAGTAGTTTTTGTTGTAGGGTATATTAATTTGTGTATCACCTACTTTGAGTAAACCTGAAGATTTTGTAATCTAAGTTAATTTATTAACCTTACTTTCATGTAATGAGCTAAACAAATGTTCTATAAAACTCAGTTTTGTTAAAATTCTGGAAATTGTTCTTGTGTTCATTGAGATATTGATTACTTACTTTTCAAAATAGGTATACTCATTTATGCTAAGCACTGTATATATATATATATATATATATATATATATATCTCAATTATATCCCTTGACATTCAAACAAATTGTCATATACCGTATACCTTTAAACCCTTATAAAAAAAATTATAGAAATAATAATTTTATTAATATTTCTATGAATCATTTTTATGATAGTGTATATATAGAAGTAACACTTTATTTTAATGTAATTATTTTGTGTTTACTGCATTTTTTTTTTAACGCTTAAGCTTTACGCAAGGGCTGCAGGTCCATGAACTCCGACGTGTGCTAATTTATTTTGACTTCTAATATGTGCGCAAGTAAGCGAAGGCGCAATATTGGTAATCGCGACCCAGCATTTGTAAGCTGGAAGAACAGATAGTAATTGTGCAAGAGTATTTTTTTTTAAATGTAATTATGCATTTTCAGTTTTTTCACAATTATATTTTAAAATATTTTAATTATTTTGACCATTATAAGAACAAAATAACTTTTTTTTACACAGAAGTACATTTTATGCTCACTTAGAAGCATTTTCCCAGTATGCTTGCGTTTTGCAAATTTGGGGCGCGATCCGATATAGATCGCAGTTTGCGGCGCTAGCGAGGGAACCGGCGTCGCCCGCAGTTTCAGCTCGCAACTCGAGCTATCCCATATAAGTCGCCGTCAGATGCTAACGTGCCGTAAGTCTGACAAACCAGCGATGTCCAGAAATCTGCGCAAGTACAAATTTCTGGCGTCGCCAGTGACTTGCGGCACGTTAGAAACTGCCGGCGCCTATAAAACCTGACTAAAGTCTAAAACACCCGCACTGTCTAACACGCCTCCCTAACATAGCCCGACAAGTCTAACACGCCTCCCTAACATAGCCCGACACGTCTAACCCTCTATCCGCTATCCCCCCTCACTAGCCTAACAATAAAAAAGCTATTAACCCCTAATCCGCCGCTCCCGTACCCCGCTGCAACCTAATAAAGTTATTAACCCCTAAACCGCCGCTCCCGTACCCCGCCGCCAGCTATATTATATCTATAACCCCCTAAAGTGATCCCCTAACACCCCGCCGCCATCTATATTAAAATTATTAACCCCTAATGTAAGCCCCTTACACCGCCGCCATCTCTATTAAAATGATTAACCCCTAATTTAATCTACCTACCCCGCCGCCAGCTATATTATCTATATTAACCCTAAGTATATTATAGTTAATATAGGTATTACATTATATATATTAACTATATTAACCCTAATTATATTAGGGTTAATATAGTTAATATAGTTACTATAGTATTTATATTAACTATATTAACTCTATCTAACCCTAACTAAATTTATATTAAATTAATCTAATTCATTTATAAACTAAAATATTCCTATTTAAATCTAAATACTTACCTATAAAATAAACCCTAAGATAGCTACAATATAATTAATAATTACATTGTAGCTATGTTAGGGTTAATATTTATTTTACAGGTAAATTGTTAATTATTTTAACTAGGTATAATAGCTATTAAATAGGTATTACCTATTTAATAGCTACCTAGTTAAAATAATTACCAAATTACCTGTAAAATAAATCCTAACCTAAGTTACAAATACACCTACACTATAAATAAATTTAATAAACTACAAACATCTATCTAAAAATACAATTAAATTAACTAAACTACAAAAAAAAAAAACACTAAATTACAAAAAATAAAAAAAAGATTACAAGATTTTTAAGCTAATTACACCTATTCTAAGCCCCCTAATAAAATAATAAACCCCCAAAATAAAAAAAATTCCCTGCCCTATTCTAAATTAAACAAATTTCAAAGCTCTTTACCTTACCAGCCCTTAAAAGGGCCTTTTGTGGGGCATGCCCCAAAGAATTCAGCTCTTTTGCATACAAATACAATACCCCCCCGATTACAACCCACCACCCACATACCCCTATTCTAAAACCACCCAAACCCCCCTTAAAAAAGCCTAACACTACCCCCCTGAAGATCTCCCTACCTTGTCTTCACCACACCGGGCCGAACTCCTGATCCGATCCGGGCGATGTCTTCCTCCAAGCGGCAAAGAAGAATTCTTCCTCCGGCGACGTCTTCCTCCAAGCGGCAGCAAAGTCTTCATCCTTCCGGCAGCATCTTCAATCTTCTTTCTTCGCTCCGCCGCCGCGGAGCATCCATCCCGGCCGACTGCTGAACTACGAATGAGGTACCTTTAAATGACGTCATCCAAGATGGCGTCCGCCGAATTCCGATTGGCTGATAGGATTCTATCAGCCAATCGGAATTAAGTTAGAAAAATCTGATTGGCTGATTGAATCAGCCAATCAGATTCAAGTTCAATCCGATTGGCTGATCCAATCAGCCAATCAGATTGAGCTCGCATTCTATTGGCTGTTCCGATCAGCCAATAGAATGCGAGCTCAATCTGATTGGCTGTTCGGATCAGCCAATCGGATTGAACTTGAATCTGATTGGCTGATTCAATCAGCCAATCAGATTTTTCTAACTTAATTCCGATTGGCTGATAGAATCCTATCAGCCAATCGGAATTCGGCAGACGCCATCTTGGATGACGTCATTTAAAGGTACCTCATTCGTAGTTCAGCAGTCGGCCGGGATGGATGCTCCGCGGCGGCGGAGCGAAGAAAGAAGATTGAAGATGCCGCCGGAAGAATGAAGACTTTGCTGCCGCTTGGAGGAAGACGTCGCCGGAGGAAGAATTCTTCTTTGCCGCTTGGAGGAAGACATCGCCCGGATCGGATCAGGAGTTCGGCCCGGTGTGGTGAAGACAAGGTAGGGAGATCTTCAGGGGGGTAGTGTTAGGCTTTTTTAAGGGGGGTTTGGGTGGTTTTAGAATAGGGGTATGTGGGTGGTGGGTTGTAATGGGGGGGGTATTGTATTTGTATGCAAAAGAGCTGAATTCTTTGGGGCATGCCCCACAAAAGGCCCTTTTAAGGGCTGGTAAGGTAAAGAGCTTTGAAATTTGTTTAATTTAGAATAGGGCAGGGAATTTTTTTTATTTTGGGGGTTTATTATTTTATTAGGGGGCTTAGAATAGGTGTAATTAGCTTAAAAATCTTGAAATCTTTTTTTTATTTTTTGTAATTTAGTGTTTTTTTTTTTTGTAGTTTAGTTAATTTAATTGTATTTTTAGATAGATGTTTGTAGTTTATTAAATTTATTTATAGTGTAGGTGTATTTGTAACTTAGGTTAGGATTTATTTTACAGGTAATTTGGTAATTATTTTAACTAGGTAGCTATTAAATAGGTAATACCTATTTAATAGCTATTATACCTAGTTAAAATAATTAACAATTTACCTGTAAAATAAATATTAACCCTAACATAGCTACAATGTAATTATTAATTATATTGTAGCTATCTTAGGGTTTATTTTATAGGTAAGTATTTAGATTTAAATAGGAATATTTTAGTTTATAAATGAATTAGATTAATTTAATATAAATTTAGTTAGGGGTGTTAGGGTTAGATAGAGTTAATATAGTTAATATAAATACTATAGTAACTATATTAACTATATTAACCCTAATATAATTAGGGTTAATATAGTTAATATATATAATGTAATACATATATTAACTATAATATACTTAGGGTTAATATAGATAATATAGCTGGCGGCGGGGTAGGTAGATTAAATAAGGGATTAATCATTTTAATAGAGATGGCGGCGGTGTAAGTGGCTTACATTAGGGGTTAATAATATTAATATAGCTGGCGGCGGTATAGGGGGATTAGATTAGGGGTTAATAATTTTTATATAGGTGGCGGCGGTGTAAGGGGTCAGATTAGGGGATAGATAAGGTAGATGACAGCGGTGTAAGGGGTTCTAATTAGGGGATAGATAAGGTAGATGGCGGCGGTTTTAGGGGCTCACAGTAGGGGGTTAGTTTATGTAGATGGCGGCGGGGTCCGGGAGCGGCGGTTTAGGGGTTAATAACTTTATTAGGGATTTCGGGGGGGGATCGCGGTTGACAGGTAGATAGACATTGCGCATGCGTTAGGTGTTAGGTTTATTTTAGCAGATCGCGGTTGACAGGGAGATAGAAATTGCGCATGCGTTAGGTGTTAGGTTTATTTTAGCAGCCAGTTTAGGAAGTTACGGGGCTCCAATAGTCAGCGTAAGGCTTCTTACGGCTGCTTTTTGTGGCGAGGTGAAAATGGAGTAAGTTTTCTCCATTTTCGCCACGTAAGTCCTTACGCTGCATATTGGATACCAAACTGCGCGGGTTTGGTATACCTGCCTATAGCCCAAAAAACTACGGGCGACGGCAGAAATATACGGGCGTAACTTCTAGGTTACGCCGTATATGTGATACCAAACCCGCGCAAATATTGGCGTCGCCGGCTTTTGCGGGCGACGATTTTTATCGGATCGACCCCATGCTTCTTAAAAAAAATATGACAGGTTTGAGACAACTTTTCTTCTTCATACCAATAAATGAGCACATCCAATATTTATGTATGGTTTGAGCTGCGGTAGTGATAACTTTTCTAATCTGCATATTTTAATTCAAATATACTTCAAAAATGCTTCTAAGTGACACTGAAAAGCATTGCTGTGTATCTCAAATTCACTTTTACGACCCTTTCAATAACCTTAAAGGGCCACTAAACCCAAAATCTTTCTTTCATGATTCAGATAGAGAATAGAAATTTAAACAACATTACAATTTACTTCCTTTATTTATTTTGCTTCATTTTTTAAATATCCTTAGTTGAAGAAAAAGCAATGCACATGGTGAGCCAATCACACGAGGCTTCTATGTGCAGCAACCAATCAGCAGCTAGTGAGCATATCTAGATATGCTTTTCATCAAAGAATATCAAGAGAATAAAACAAATTAGATAATATAAGTAAATTAGAAAGATGTTTAAAATTGCATTCTCTTTCTAAATCATAAAAGAAAAAATGTGGGTGGCATGCCCCTTTAATGGGATATAAAACCCAAAATGTTTCTTTCATGATTAAGATTCAGAAGGTAAATTCAAGGGCATGCACGTGTCTAGAGCACTATATGGCAGCAGTTTTACAAGAATGTTATTCATTAGCAAGAGCACTAGATAGCAGCAATATTTCCTGCAATATAGTGCTTAAGACATGTGCAAACTATCTATCTGGATATCTCTTCAACAAAGAATAACAGAGAAAGAACACATTTTAAACAGAAATAAATTGGAATTTTTTTAAAACTGTGCACTTTGTCTGAATCATAAAATAAATATTTTGTGTTTCACGTCTCTTTAAAGGGAAATAAAACACCTTGTGGTTGTAAAATAATGGCTTAGATTACAAGTAGAGTTCTAACGTTATCACCAGTCACTGAAGCGATGCAATCATTTAAAAGCTTGTATCTGTATTATGTCAAGTATTCAAAAAATTGTCTTTTTAAGCGCAAGCATATGATAAATATCACTCCCTTTAGTTTCACTGTCAAGCATCACACAGAAACTTGTGCTCAGTTGATGGTTAAGCATTTCATTTAAGTAATTAAATTAACGCTGTAAGACATTAACCAAAGTTAAAAACTCTGGTAAAGGGATTGCGACTGCTCATACAGGACTAAATTAACCAGAAAACTGGCTTGTCCTGTTTTATTTTCACACTATTTTAAGGCGTTTTAGAAAGGAAAATTGCTTATGTGCATGTGCAAAACAAACTAATGCCATTTTAGATATACTGCCACTGATCCAATTAACAATGCTAGTCACATGACCAGCAATGCTCTGCAGTATGTCTACTATATGTTAAAAACCCTTTGCAGGATTTAAACCCATAAGGCCTATGGGGCCAAGTTAACAAGGGCCGAATGGCCCTGAATGTAACTGTTTCTGCTGCACCTTCACTCATACGCCTCCTCTGAGGTGGGGCACATCAATCCGCCCGATCGCATATGATCGGTTTATTAACACCCCTTTGGCTGTCAATCTGCAGGGGGCAGCATTGCACAAGCAGTTCACCAGAAATGCTTGTGCAATGATAAATCCCGACAGTGTATGCTGTCGGCATTTATCGATGTGCGGTGGACATGATCCACTACAGTGGATCATGTCCGTTCACACTTTGATAAATCGGCCCCTATGTACTATCAAGGTGTCAACCTTTTCACTTCTCTATTCGTGAATATGTCCACATTGACTCGTTAGATGCAGAATTTGAATCAGCAACCATATTTATTTAAAAATCAATCTAACCATATTGAGTCATATTCGACAGTGAAGATTAGCAAATGAATGATAACTTTGCAGCGTTAATATTTGAATTTAAGAATTTGAGAATGAATGAAACACATACGTAAATGCTCATGTAATGCGCAAGGTGTCATAAGCGTGACAGCCACAACAAATTTAGTACATGTGAAGTGATATACATTAAGGGTTTGTTAGTAGCAGCTACATTTTCATGGTTGTTAAGATGGCTTTTAGATGTGATATAAACCAGTATGATAAAACAAAATCTGGAATAAACATCCAATTAATTATTTCTGCTCCTTCTTCATCTTGTACATGTAATATTCTTCTATTATGAATAGCATGAAAAATGAACATATGTAGCAACTAGCAGGCTCTCCATTAATCTACCAACAACAACGCAAACATATCTTCTGTCACAACACTGTTCTGTTTGCGCCTTTTATGGTGTTCGTGATTTCTATCCAACACCTTTTTTTATTTTCGTTGTATACGCCACCTAAAAGCTGTCAAAAAGGAATTGCAGAAGTTGATGCAAATATAGTCACGAACGTATTAATTGAGTCATTAAAATGTTTGATGCAAATGGTGCAAACAATTCACTCAATTTTAAAGAGTTGGTACATTGAGAAAATCTATAAGATGACATTGATGCTAAAATACATGCGGATCACAAGTTGACGCCTTAATAAAGGGGGCCCATAGCATTACATTGTTGCTAGAGCATGTAATTATTTTTTACTATAATGGCATTTTATAAACAATGATCACAATTCATAAAGGCTATTTTCATATCTGTTTTCTAGTCCTTCCCGATTGGTTGGTCCTGACCTTTAAATATTTATATTTATTAACTGGAGAACTAGAAGTGCACATTGCAGACTTCACAAACCAAACCCTACTACATATCTGTCCCTAACTGGCCTCAGCAACCTTTACTAACCAAGCATTCTTAACTAACAAAAAATACAATCACTAGCCTATTTAAGTCTAGATTGGCTTCTATAAATAAAGAAATTGGTTAGGAGGGAGTTTTGCCACTGAAAAACAATTGCAGCAAGCAAGGTGTTAAATGTTCTGAAACTTTGTTGTTGTTTTAAAAGTTCACACTTTGTTGATATGTTAATCTAATGCAAGACAACAGCGCAGTCTTGTAATTGAAAGCTGTGTATGCCCCTTAAACATTTTGGATACATTTATTTGCTTCTCTTTCTAATTGTCAAAATGGGCTGCACAGCAATAAGTACATGATTATGAATTGAAATATGCAACAATAATCATTATAACAATAATACAACATATATCAGTATTTTCTGAGCATATGACATTTTATTTGCAGGTTGTATGAGAACATTCTGTGCTATTAGATTTTTTATATTTAATTATGCCTGCAAGGTTCACTAGAGGCTTAAACCAAATATCAACTTCATTTTAGCTTATTTTGATCAATTTGTTGTGAGGAATGCTGGATATTTAAGTCGCTGTGTCCCAAAAAAATGAAATTATGCTACTGAATTAAAATTGCTAAGCACATTCTTGGTCTGGTATACAGAACCCCAAAGGCTGAGTATTACCTTGCCTGGGAAGAATTCTTAATAGAACTGCTGTGAACATATTTAAGGCATCATTAATATTAAAATGATTTTAATGTCTAAAAGATGTTAACTGCTTTCCCCTCTCAGTAACAAAATGCTGTAAGCTTGTGTCAGTTACTTATTTATTTTTTTTATTGGAAAAGTGATGAATTGCTCTGTTACTAGATGTGTGTCTGGCTCATACTGAGCAAGCTTTTGATAGACACGTTTTCAAGATAATGCATCTATGTAAATTGCTTTGGTTACCGACATCAGATGCAAAATGTGCATTCTAAAATTCTGCCCTGTTTGCACATTCTCAAGGACTATAATGGGAAAGGCACAGGCTCCATTGTAAAATGATAAAATCAGCCTCTGCATTCTAATGACCTTATCTTGCTGATCAGAGCAGTGGTTGCATGCTTCACATAATATTATGGTCTGCACCTCTAACCAATGCACCAGCACTAACTCTGTCAGCCTGCAGGACACAGTGATATTTTCGCTGTCAAACCATGTTGTCTCACTTCAGTGATCAGGAGACTGTCAATGACCTACATCAGCAGGATCAAGAATTCATTTATCTAGCAGGTTATATTTCCAGGCATTAAGATGTGTAGGATTTGTTATTATTGAAACAGATAAATGGTGTTACCTGATTTGAACGTTTAAGGTTTTATATCAATGTCCCTGGACGACCTTGGTCTTGCTGTGTGATCAGTAAAATATTAAAACATGGTGAAACATTTCACAAGCAGAATGTTTTCAAATACTTGGTACATACAGCATTACCTCTCAATAGTGTTCCCTTTAGTTTATGGACCAGAAAGCTGAACAGTGGTCACATAGCAGGGTCTGGGAAATCAGGGGAGAGGCTGTTTGTTGAAGGCAGGGTATAGGTGTCCTTGGGGGAGGTATTGGAGTAGCAATTTATTTTTTGTATATTCTTTTTCTTTTAGAAACAGGACATGAATGCTGGAGAAAGTTGCAGGAGGAAAGAGTTGAGATTTCCCAACTTTTGACAAATGCAAAATGAGAGAAAGTGCAACACTAACCAGTGCAGTTTTTACATCTTAAAGGGTCAGTTTTCATTTAACTGCATGTAATAGACATTACTATTAAGAATAAAATACACTGATGCTGATATAAAAATCCAGTGTAAAACCTTTTAAAAACTTACTTAGTTCCCAATTTAGCACTGTTGATGAGATTAGCCTGGGACACCCACTGAAAGGGGCTGAGAGCAGAACCTCCCCCTCCCCTGCATATGAAAAGACCAATTAAACAAACAGAAGCAATCTGAAGTCTGTATACATCAGTATACATCTAAAACTTTGGAGCTTGGTTAGGAGTCTGAAAATCAGCACAATGTTAATTAAAAATAAGCAAAACTATACATTTTTACAAAAACACACCCAGATGGGCTATATAAATGGATCATCTACAAAACATATATGCAAAGAAAAATCTAGTGTACAATGTCCCTTTAACCCCTTAACAACCAGCGCCGTACCCTGTACGACGCTGGTTGTTATACCCTGTACGTTGCTGCAGTCCTGGGCTTCTCTCGGCCGTGATCTTGCTAAAAATAGCAAAATCGTGCTATTTCTGTAATCTTAGATTTTATTTTTTTTGTAATCTTAGGTTTTTTATTTTAATTTAATCTTAGGTTTTTTATTTTTATGTACATTTATGTTTTTTTATTTTCATGTAAAGATAGGATTTTTTTTATTTTTGGTAATTTTAAGATATTTTTTAAAGGTAGTATTTTTTATTTAATGTAATTGTAGTTAATTGTGGATAACTTAAGGGGTGTTGAATTAGGGGGCTTAAATAGGAATAATTTAGTTAATGATAGGAATTTTATTTACATTTATTTAAATTATATTTAAGTTAGGGGGTGTTAGGGTTAGGGTTATACTTAAGTTTAAAGGGTTAATAAATTTAGAATAGTGGCGGCGACGTTGGGGACGGCAGATTAGGGGTTAATAAATGTAGGTAAGTGGCGGCGATGTTGGGGGCAGCAGATTAGGGGTTAATAAATATAATGTAGGTTGCGGCAATGTCCAGAGCGGAAGATTAGGGGTTAATAAGTATAATGTTAGGGGCGGCAGATTAGGGTTTAATAATATTTAACTAGTGTTTGCGAGGCGTGAGTGCGGCGGTTTAGGGGTTAATATGTTTATTATAGTGGCGGCGATGTCCGTAGCAGCAGATTAGGGGTTAAAAATTTTATTATAGTGTTTGCGATGCGGGAGGGCCTCGGTTTAGGGGTTAATAGGTAGTTTATGGGTGTTAGTGTACTTTTTAGCACTTTAGTTATGAGTTTTATGCTACGGCGTTGTAGTGTAAAACTCATAACTACTGACTTTAGAATGCGTTACGGATCTTGTCGGTAGAGGCTGTACCGCTCACTTTTTGGCCTCCCAGGACAGACTCGTAATACCGGCGCTATTGAAGTCCCATAGAAAAAAGGGTTTACAACGTTTACGTAAATTGGTTTGCGGTAAGGCCAACAAAGTGTGCGGTACACACAATACCTGCAAGACTAGCAGCGGACATAAAAAAGCAGCGTTTGGACCTGTTAACGCTGCTTTTTTACCTTAACGCACAACTCGTAATCTAGCCGTTTATTAGGTAGATTGCGATGTGTGGGGTTGGCTTTAGGGGTTAATCACTTTATTAGGTACTTTGCGACGTGGGAAATGGTTGAGAGGTTCATATTGCGCATGCGTTGTTTAATAAGGCATTTAGGGAGTTACATTCATTTTATAGTCAGCGCAAGTCTTGCTGCACCTGCCTATGTGTGATTCTCACCACGTAAGTCCTTACGATGAACATATGATACCGACTTGCAACGCCAGTTCTATGTTAGTTTATGGGAGTAAAAACAGAGGGTGACGGGTAAAATATTTGTGCCGCACTTGTATGCGGTGCCATATATGTGATCGTTAGATTCTCAAAAAAACTGGCTATGCTGGCTTTTGCAGGTGATGTCAAATATGTGATCGAGCTGAAGTATTGATAAATTCACAGTAATGTAGATTGATACACGTATATTTATTTTTCTTAAGCATTTATTAGGCCCCTCTTTCAATAGCTGTTTTATTAAGTACGAGATAAAAATAGATCAGGACAGAAGACTTTTGTTTACCTAACCTAAACCACATAAATTATTAAAAAGTTGTTTGTATAAATGTAGGATATTAAAAAAAATGAGTAGGGCAAGTCAACTGCAAAGTTGGAATCGACATATTTCAATAAAGAATTAGTGACGGCTTGCCAATATAATAGTAATACATTTGTTATTAAGTTAACAGTTGCATTGTTATTTGTTAATATATATGTAATGTTAATGTAAAATTGTAGTTTGAAGTTTAAAACCTGAATTCAGCAAGCTACATTGTGCTGTTAAACAGATTTGCTTGTCTCCAGAAGCAACATACCCAACAGATGGAAAGCTAGCTTCTGAGAATATTTTAATCAAAGATGTGGCGAATAAATTAAAACAAAAATATACATCTTGGAAAAGCATAAGCTGTGAGCCAGGTAGTTGCAGCAGTCAGTACAAAAAAGGGAATATTTTTAGAATACTGCGCACAGTAAATCCGAAACAGAAGGTAACAGTGTTCCCGTTCTCAAAATCATAGTTGCTAATCCAGCTGAATATGTATATTAAGTAACTAATTACGGTCTCCAAAAAGGTTCTGAAGAATGTCGGTGCCTTACTCAGAAATAGCAAATGTATGTTTTGAAATTCACTTTCTATTTCACAGTCTCTTGCACAGGAGATATAAAAGTAATCTGACAAAATGTAAATAATAAAAACAAGTTTAAGAAAACATAGCCTTTTCTATCTTGGAAGTAAATGCATTATAGAAAGGTAAATGCAGTCTTATCTATTTGCAGGAAATAACAACTAAACTCAGATATTGTGCAATTTTTCATCTACTTACAACAAGAAAAATGTTTCCAAACCACTAGTGAATGGAACACAATCTACTGCAGAGCTTTAGAAACATGTTTGTGCTGTACAAAGACTAAAAAAAGTGTACTGTTCATGATCTGGTGCTATATGTTAAATTATAGCCAAGACATTTTCCCAATAAAAATAAACATAGATTAAAATAAAAAATGTAATTGCTAGACTTCAATATTTTTAAAGCAAATACTGATTGTGGCAGATTTATTGTACTAATACTAATTTGTGGTTAGTTTGGTTGGACAGGATAGTTTTTGGGTCATGTTTATCAATAACCCTGAATTCCATAAGCTAATTCCCTTGTTTAGTGCCATATTTATGTCTCCTTGAGCCAGAAACAACATAGAAACTCTATAGATTTGTGGTGGAATTAATATGTAAACCTTATGTTTATGAAAGTTTATTACTTTTATTTGTGGGGCAATTGCAACCAGCCAGATTATCAAGAGCATATGAAATAGTGTTATTGTTAAACAAATAATAATGATATCCAAAGGATTCACAGCACCTCATTCCTAAAATATTGTCTCCATGACTGTCAGGCCAAGCACCGCAAATCCCTCTCCATAACTTTCCTGGCTGCTAATCGTCATCAGGTGGAGAGTTCAACCAGCTGTGGGATAGTGTCAGGAATACAGAAGCCCAGTAGCGGAGTATTTGCTAACACGACCACTAAACAACACAGGAGTGTAGTAGATATATATAACAGGCTACCTGTGGTATATAGGAGAGTGCATAGTTCTGAAGGGAAATTGAAAAGCGAGGTAAAAAATGTTCTGAGGCCAGGGTAGGCAGAAATTATTATTATTATTATTATTATTATTATTATCAGGTATTTGTAGAGCGCTAACAGGTTCCGCAGCACTATGAACATAGGTGGTATATAAAAAACAATTACAGGGATCAAATAGGTAGAGGGTCCTGCTGAGAGTTGCACTGTTGTAGTTGGCTCTTATGAAGGTGGACTACAAACAGCTGGGCTCATAGGATTACATGCTATGGGGTTTAGGGGGATAGCAGTGAAGATAGGAAGGTTAGTGTAGGTTGTATGCGTCCCTGAATAGTAGAGTCTTCAGGGAGCACTTGAAGACTAGGGGAGAGTCTTGTGGAACGAGGCAGAGACTTCCATAAGATGGGAGTCAGTCTGGAGAAATCTTTTAAATGGGAATGTGAGGAGGTAGTGGGATATTCAGACAGCGCTAACTTGAGATGTGACCTGTATCTCCCTTACAATTGAGTCCCTAGTTACCCAATAGAAAATCTAACAGAACAGTGAATATGTAAGGAGCGCCTAACTGAAAGGCAAGGTCAGCACAACTGGGCCAAGATCAAATATGAGGTCAACACAATCGATAATAAATAGGGTCGTTAACAAATGATGTCAGTTTAATCTCTAATTTAAAACTGTGTAGGTCTAAAAGTGTTTACATAAACATATGATACAAATACATTTAATAACATGGATCCATGATACAATGATAAAAACAAAAGATGAATGTATGATACAATGATAAAAACAAAAGACGAATATAGATAAAATCAATAGCAGATATAAATGACAATATGAAAAAAAAACAAATGTGAACAATATAATCAGTGTAAAAACGACAATGTATGATCGCTCCAAAGTAAAAATAATAAGAGATAATATGAGATAATAAGTGCTCCTGTGTGCAATGTGCGTCTTAAGTGACTAAAAACTCACCAAACTGGTTAAAACTAAAATGTTGCCAATAATCTAAAAATTAAAAAGTCCAATATTCAGAAGTCCAAAAAGGGATCCAATGGTCCACCTGATCCAATTAGTGTATACAATCCCAATTGTGTTTATAGTTCCAATTTGTGGATGAGTGAAAAATAAAAATAAAATTATAGACCTTATATTTCTTATTCAGCCATTTGTGGCAGTGTCCTTTTCGTTTGTAATTCTTTTCTCTTAGTAATTGTTATTTAGTTTGTTATCTTTTAATAAAATTTAGTCCAAACCGGAAGTTCGATATTACCGCTAGACCGGATGTATTCCATGTCATTCAATACCGGAAGTGGGGCTTTTGCGTTAAACGGGAAGTGAGGCTTCCATGTCATACCGGAGATCATAGTGTAAACCGGAAGTGTGATACCGGATGTTTATATTCCTATGTTTTCCGGATATTTTTGATAATTCCCCTGTGGGATATTAAAATTCTATATGGTCTCAATAGAAAATATTATTGTTGTGAGCAATAATAACCCAAGATGTTAGTCTCGAGTATGCCCTTTTGTTTTTAAATGATTGAACGATTATTTTCGCTAATTGTTCTATCTAGCATTAGTATTAACCCAGGAGATGCCATTACTTCCGGTCTTCATAATCATGTATATTATTAGTTGCTAATGTGAATCAAGATTTTTCTAAAACCTATATATTAATAATTTGTATGATGAGCAATAAAAATCCCAAACAAACAAAGGGTGGTGTGAGTGCTAATCAGGAAAAGGTTTCTGTGCTTGAATCCCTAATATGGTCTGATAAAATCTCCAATTACAGACTATACGATAAAGAGGTGAGAGTGGTGTGGGATAAGCGCTCCAGCTAAGTAGAGCCAACCAGATTATTATGAAAAATAAAATGAAAAAACAAGAGGAACTAATGATAATAAAAGAGAATTTTTATAGTGATTTAAGTAGATAACTAGTTAATGCATACAGAATATGTTAGCATATACTCAATTACATAAGATGCCGGCATCAGTAACAATCAAACATATTAATCATATTAAAAACAGAAAAATACAGCCGATATAAAATTTCTAAAAGATTCCCTGAGTGTTTCTTAAAAATATATACGAATATGAATAAACTTGATAAAGGTAAATGACTCTTAGCACAGTGAAATTGGCTCGGCTAAATGTTACCAGTATTATTTTTAAGCAATGGAATATTTGGTCACAGTATTCAGTGGAGGCGTCTGATCTGTTCAGCCGTTAGGAGTAACTGTGAGTGATGGATCGGGAGGTGTGACGTCACGTCACCTGACTATTGTATTCCTCCAATCTCTGTGATATGCTTAAACACAACAAGTTTGAAATTTGTGTCCAATTCTCAATCGTAACAAAGTATACTTGTTTATGTGATGGTTAGTATCAATACTTGCAAGTGTCCAATGTCCAAAGAATCTGTCCAAATTTGAAAAAAACGGTTTGTTTTATCAGCAGCTCTGAATCCTATGGAGTGTTGATCCGTTTGGTTTTATGTCCGTTCTGAAATGTGAAACTTGTCCTTATCCGAAGAAGCTCCTAAGCACTTGGTTTTTAGTGTATATTAGGGCTATGATGGGAGCAAAGGAAGAAACAAGGGGGCACACAGGAATTATTCATACATCGATCTCAGTGTTGATTCAAGGAGATAGAAATGAACCTGTTTTTGTGCCAGTAAAAACAATTTAGCAGTTCAATAGCCTTAGTATATAATTGGTTACACACAGGAATTACTCATATGTCCTCCCTCTATATTAATCATAGAGATAGGGATGAACCTGTGGAGTGTAACACTACCAGTAATAAAATTCTGAATTGACAGGAGTAAGCAAATCTACCTTTCATTTTATTTTTCATAATAATCTGGTTGGCTCTACTTAGCTGGAGCGCTTATCCCACACCACTCTCACCTCTTTACAATAAAAATCCCAACCTAAATGTTATCATAGCGCGATTTTGTTCTAGATTTCTCATAATGCTATCTAAAAAGTGATCTGTCTAAAATTCTGTCTGGTGGTGACTGTTGGGTTGGAGGGATATGGGAAATTATACCTTACTTACTAAGACACATAAGTGTGCTAAGACACTTATAAATAATATATGTGAAAAATGTTATAATTAGATCAATTGATGATGTATAAATTAGATTAAAAAAACGTGAATTAGTTCAAATTAGAATCAAAATTGAAGTTAAGATCAAAATGTGGTTGAATGAGGCCAGTCTATGGTACCGATAGATATATTCAATAAATGTTATAAGAAATTCTTTAAAATTTCTATAAAAATCTTCTTATAAAAAATTATTACAAAAATTTTTTATTACAAAATTTTTTTAAAAAAAATTCCACAAAAAATTATTATAAAATATAGAACTTTTAAAAAAAAATGTTTTTAAAAATTGTTTTCTTTCTTAAAAATGGGAATTAGAGATTATTAATATATCAAATATATGAAAAAGGTTATATAAGGTTCAGAATCTATTTGAGGTTGGATTATTCTAGGAACCTAGCTAATCATCGAGACATATATACATAAAGGGATAATTGTAAGATAATCATAACTATGACCTTGAGGGACCTTTAGGGCTCTACTTGTTGAGATGTAATAGTTGTGATAGGTCCTCTTTGTTATTCAGGCCCTTAGGGTACAAACAGTCAAGTTCAAAAATCCATCTGGATTCAGATATTAGGAGTTTTCGTTCATAGTCTTCTCCTCTCCAGTTTGGTTTCACCAATTGGATCCCAAAATATTTTAGATCCTTCAGATTACTCTTATGGTAAATTGTGAAATGCCTATACAGGGCAGTCTCTGTGCTACCATGTTCTACTTGTAAGATGTGTTCGCGTATTCTATCTTTCAATAGCCTTGAAGTTTGGCCTACATATTGCAGTCCACAACTGCACTGAATGATATAGATTACGCCTTTGCTATTACATCTTATAAGGTCTTATATTTGATGTTCTCTCTCTGAGTGTTTAGATTTATATTTTTTAATATTTAGACCCCTTTTACAAGCTTTGCAGCTTATGCAAGGGTAGAAACCTTTTACATTGTTCCCAAACACATCATGGATTTTTGTGGTTTGTGATCGTGGAATGCTGGGTGATAACATGTTTCTCAGATTGTCCGATTTTCTATATATAAATCTCGGTTTGGTTGTTAATGTCTCCCCTATGACGTCATCATTTTTTAAAAGTGACCAGTTCTTCTCAATGATTTTTTCTATCAGATGTCGGTTTTCGCTGTATTGGGTTATAAATGCTACATCGATAGTTCCATGGTCGTTTAGAGTCTTGATCTTCTTATCTTTATATTTAAGAAGTTATTTTCGATCTCTATTCCTGACTGCCTCAATTTCTCTGTCTAGCGTGTTTTCTTCATAGCCTCTTTCTAGGAATCTTGCTTTAAGTGTCTCAGCTTGTTCCTCCCACAGTTCGGGGTCCGAGCAGTTCTTCTTAAGCCTGAGTAGTTGCCCCTTTGGGATGTTTTGTTTCCATCTGGTATGGTGGCAGCTGTTGATGTGTATATAATTATTACAGTCCACTGGTTTAAAATACGTTGAGGTTTTTATTTTATTTTCTTCCACTGTAATCTTTAAGTCCAGAAATGTGATTTCTGAGCTGCTAATTTCATGCGTGAATTTCAAATTTTGAGTATTGTTATTCATCACATGGATGGTATATTCTAAGTCCTCTCTAGTACCTCATAAAATGTCTTTTCAACGTGAGTTTCCTCACGTTGAAAAGACATTTTATGAGGTTTCCTCACGTTGAAAAGACATTTTATGAGGTCACCCTTGGAACAAGTAAGGGGGATGACAACATACAACACCGAATCCAATACGGATGAATAGCGACATACAGACCTTAAACCAAGATCGACTTTTTATCCGGTAACAAGTAAAGGGAGCGCAATTGAGTCATTTGAAACTATAGTGTGTAGTGAACTGAAGGATATACACCATACTAAGCTCACTAAACATAAGCAGAACTTATCAAAGAGCCAAATGAACACAATCAGGACCCTTGAGAAGAATAAAGGCCTGGTCATTAAACCAGCGGACAAGGGAGGGGGAATTGTAATCCTCGACAAGGAGGACTACGAAGCCGAGTACAATAGGATTCTATCCGATAGAGAAACATATGAGGTCCTAAGGAAGAATCCAATAGTGGAGTTCAAGGAAGAAATCAATCGGATCTTGGGGGAGGCCAGCGAGAAGAACATACTTAATAGTAAAGAATATCGATATATAGGAATAAAACATCCCATTACCCCAGTGTTCTACTACCTCCCCAAGATCCACAAGTCACTCCACCAACCTCCAGGAAGACCTATAATCTCTGGCATCGGATCTCTAACAAGTAATTTGTCAGAGTATCTTGATAAGAGCCTCCAAAAATATGTTGTGACCCTACCCTCATACATACGGGACTCAACACAGATACTAAACATCTTAGAAAACATCAAGTGGGAAAAAGGATATTTATTGGTCACCTGTGACGTATCCTCCCTCTACACCAGTATACCACATGATAAAGGTATAGAGGCAGTCCAATATTTTTTGAACAAAGATATTACCATACCGGAAGCACAGAAGCAATTCATCATAGAAGGAATCAGATACATCCTCACACATAATTATTTTAACCACAATGGTATATTTTACAGGCAACTATGTGGCACAGCCATGGGGACCAGGTTCGCGCCCAGCTATGCCAATTTATACATGGGCCAGTGGGAAATGATCTTCTGGGACTCTTGCCCAGCAGGCGCGGACCTGGTCTCCTATCATCGATATATAGATGATATTTTAATGATCTGGAAGGGTACTAGAGAGGACTTAGAATATACCATCCATGTGATAAATAACAATACTCAAAATTTGAAATTCACGCATGAAATTAGCAGCTCAGAAATCACATTTCTGGACTTAAAGATTACAGTGGAAGAAAATAAAATAAAAACCTCAACGTATTTTAAACCAGTGGACTGTAATAATTATATACACATCAACAGCTGCCACCATACCAGATGGAAACAAAACATCCCAAAGGGGCAACTACTCAGGCTTAAGAAGAACTGCTCGGACCCCGAACTGTGGGAGGAACAAGCTGAGACACTTAAAGCAAGATTCCTAGAAAGAGGCTATGAAGAAAATACACTAGACAGAGAAATTGAGGCAGTCAGGAATAGAGATCGAAAAGAACTTCTTAAATATAAAGATAAGAAGATCAAGACTCTAAACGACCATGGAACTATCGATGTAGCATTTATAACCCAATACAGCGAAAACCAACAACTGATAGAAAAAATCATTGAGAAGAACTGGTCACTTTTAAAAAATGATGACGTCAGAGGGGAGACATTAACAACCAAACCGAGATTTATATATAGAAAATCGGACAATCTGAGAAACATGTTATCACCCAGCATTCCACGATCACAAACCACAAAAATCCATGATGTGTTTGGGAACAATGTAAAAGGTTTCTACCCTTGCATAAGCTGCAAAGCTTGTAAAAGGGGTCTAAAGATTAAAAAATATAAATCTAAACACTCAGAGAGAGAACATCAAATAAAAGACCTTATAAGATGTAATAGCAAAGGCGTAATCTATATCATTCAGTGCAGTTGTGGACTGCAATATGTAGGCCAAACTTCAAGGCTATTGAAAGATAGAATACGCAAACACATCTTACAAGTAGAACATGGTAGCACAGAGACTGCCCTGTATAGGCATTTCACAATTTACCATAAGAGTAATCTGAAGGATCTAAAATATTTTGGGATCCAATTGGTGAAACCAAACTGGAGAGGAGGAGACTATGAACGAAAACTCCTAATATCTGAATCCAGATGGATTTTTGAACTTGACTGTTTGTACCCTAAGGGCCTGAATAACAAAGAGGACCTATCACATCTATTACATCTCAACAAGTAGAGCCCTAAAGGTCCCTCAAGGTCATAGTTATGATTATCTTACAATTATCCCTTTATGTATATATGTCTTGATGATTAGCTAGGTTCCTAGAATAATCCAACCTCAAATAGATTCTGAACCTTATATAACCTTTTTCATATATTTGATATATTAATAATCTCTAATTCCCATTTTTAAGAAAGAAAACAATTTTTAAAAACATTTTTTTTAAAAGTTCTATATTTTATAATAATTTTTTGTGGAATTTTTTTAAAAACATTTTTGTAATTTTTTTTTATAAGAAGATTTTTATAGAAATTTTAAAGAATTTCTTATAACATTTATTGAATATATCTATCGGTACCATAGACTGGCCTCATTCAACCACATTTTGTTCTTAACTTCAATTTTGATTCTAATTTGAACTAATTCACGTTTTTTTTATCTAATTTATACATCATCAATTGATCTAATTATAACATTTTTCACATATATTATTTATAAGTGTCTTAGCACACTTATGTGTCTTAGTAAGTAAGGTATAATTTCCCATATCCCTCCAACCCAACAGTCACCACCAGACAGAATTTTAGACAGATCACTTTTTAGATAGCATTATGAGAAATCTAGAACAAAATCGCGCTATGATAACATTTAGGTTGGGATTTTTATTGCTCATCATACAAATTATTAATATATAGGTTTTAGAAAAATCTTGATTCACATTAGCAACTAATAATATACATGATTATGAAGACCGGAAGTAATGGCATCCCCTGGGTTAATACTAATGCTAGATAGAACAATTAGCGAAAATAATCATTCAATCATTTAAAAACAAAAGGGCATACTCGAGACTAACATCTTGGGTTATTATTGCTCACAACAATAATATTTTCTATTGAGACCATATAGAATTTTAATATCCCACAGGGGAATTAACAAAAATATCCGGAAAACATAGGAATATAAACATCCGGTATCACACTTCCGGTTTACACTATGATCTCCGGTATGACATGGAAGCCTTACTTCCGGTTTAACGCAAAAGCCCCACTTCCGGTATTGAATGACATGGAATACATCCGGTCTAGCGGTAATATCGAACTTCCGGTTTGGACTAAATTTTATCAAAAGATAACAAACTAAATAACAATTACTAAGAGAAAAGAATTACAAACGAAAAGGACACTACCACAAATGGCTGAATAAGAAATATAGGGTCTTAACATATTATAGGTGGCAGAAAAAGATTATACATCTGACCTCATAATAAACTTCCGGGTCATAGGGTCAGAAAATGAGCGCAAATTAAACCATTTTGGCGCCATTTTAGGCAGCAAACATATAAATTGCTCAATTTTACTCACCATATACCAGTCTTGAAAAAGGCCCTATTGGTGGGCCGAAACGCGTTGACCTATATGGTGAGTTTCATTTCAATATATTTCAGTTAATTTAAAACGTTACTGCTCTATGTTGTATTATTCCTTTTTTTACAGGTTGGGAGTTTTTCTTTCGTTTCTTTGCTTTTTTGCTCATAGCTGAGCACCATCAAGTATTTCACCAACACCACATTTTTGGTTTTTCACATTTGATTCACTGTTTATCACAAGGAATTTTTTGATTTTTAACTTTACTTTTTGAATTTTTGATTGATTTTTTTTTTTTTTGGATACACTTTGCGCAGTTTTTTTCCTCCAATATTGAACACATTTATTTTTCATTTTATTTTTATTTTTCACTCATCCACAAATTGGAACTATAAACACTATTGGGATTGTATACACTAATTGGATCAGGTGGACCATTGGATCCCTTTTTGGACTTCTGAATATTGGACTTTTTAATTTTTAGATTATTGGCAACATTTTAGTTTTAACTAGTTTGGTGAGTTTTTAGTCACTTAAGACGCACATTGCACACAGGAGCACTTATTATCTCATATTATCTCTTATTATTTTTACTTTGGAGCGATCATACATTGTCGTTTTTACACTGATTATATTGTTCACATTTGTTTTTGTTTTTCATATTGTCATTTATATCTGCTATTGATTTTATCTATATTCGTCTTTTGTTTTTATCATTGTATCATACATTCATCTTTTGTTTTTATCATTGTATCATGGATCCATGTTATTAAATGTATTTGTATCATATGTTTATGTAAACACTTTTAGACCTACACAGTTTTAAATTAGAGATTAAACTGACATCATTTGTTAACGACCCTATTTATTATCGATTGTGTTGACCTCATATTTGATCTTGGCCCAGTTGTGCTGACCTTGCCTTTCAGATAGGCACTCCTTACATATTCACTGTTCAATGTGAGGAGGTAACAAGAGAGGAGGAGATCATGAGCGGAGTGAAGGGGTCGGGAGGGAGAGTATCTGGAGACAAGGTCTGAGATGTAGGGTGGAGCAATGCAATTGAGGGCTTTGTGTGTCAGAGTTAGAATTTTGTGTTTAATCCAGGAGGAAGATGAGCCTGGCAGAGGCAATTATTATGGATTGTAAAAGAGCTAGGAGACAGCTAGGGAGACCAGAGAGGATGGAGTTGCAGTAGTCGAGGCGGGAAAGGATGAGACAGTGGATTAAAATCTTAGTTGTGTCTTGTGTAAGGAAATGTCTGATTTTAGCAATGTGTTTAAGGTGGAAGTGGCAGTTTTTACCCAAGACTGAATGTGAGGAGTAAAAGAAAGATCTGAGTCAGGTGTGACCCCAAGACATTGGGCATGGAGTTATCAACAGTTATAGAGACATGGGGGGTGGAGATTTTGAAAGAAGGGTGGAAAATAAGGAGCTCAGTTTTGGAGAGATTTAGCTTGAGGTAGTGAGAGGACATCCAAGATGAGATATGAGAGAGACAGTTAGTGACATGGGTTAGCAAGGAAGGAGATAGTTCTGGTGCAGAGTGGTAGATTTGGGTATTGTTGGCATACATATAATAGTAAAACCCATGGAACTTTATTAAGAAACCTAATGAGCATGTGTAAATTGTGAAGAGAAGGGGACAGATCCTTTTGGTACCCCAACAGAAAGAGGTAACGGGGCAGAGGATGCACCAGAGAAGGCTACACTAAAGGTACGGTTAGACAGATAGGAAGAGAACCAAAAGAGAGCTGTGTCGCAGATGCTGATTGTACATAGACGGGAATACAGGTAAAAGGTCAGGGCAAGCAGCTATGATTCCTATACAGGACTTCAGACTAGGACAACTAAGGTTCATATACAGGACTTCACACTAAGTTAGCTCTTTAATAACTAAGCACTGAGCTCATTTACTGAGCAGCAGTGCTTTACAGCGTTGCTAAATGAGTGACAGCTGGTATAGGAGGTGTGGTGTTAGCTATAAATCTCTCACATCTCCTGTTCAATGCAATTTGTACAATATTGCACTAGGGGGAGTGCTTGTGTCTCTGCAGGATTCTAGGTACACATTACTGCAGTTGGAGTCAGTGGGGAAGAGGAATAATGCCGGATCGACATGAAGGACTCCAATAGAAGCACTTGGAAGAGTCTGGGCATCAATGTAAGACTAGCAGGAGCACCCTCAGCAACATTAGCACACGTATTACATTACAATGACAATCCTTATCTAACCAATGCTGTCATTATATAGATATGGGGGGATCTTGCTCTTACACCAAGTGTAGCAGTGGTACTCAGACTAGTCTGTACCTAGTATTGATGATAAACAGTAACTCTGTAAGGTAACCTGGCTCTATGTAGACCATATGAGATATGTTGAAGAATATGCCAAGTAAAGTACAAGATCTTTGTAAACTACTCTCAAAAACAACCTGACATATTCATGTTTTGGGGTATAGGATATTTCAGTATAAGTTGAAGAAAGCAAGGGGCGCCTCATAGTGTACTCTATTGTAAACAATGGACAGTGTAGTAGCATGAAATGGATGGAGCAGCCTGGCACTCACAGTGGTCAGCACACTGGCCGGTGGTTTTGGCTGTGAACAGTGGATCTCAATCTCCTCTTTTTGTATCCTCACCGTGCTGGAGCTCGGTTCTCAATCAAAGTGCACCACAGCAGTCCTGAAGGTAATACATTGAAAGGGACAGCAGAGTAAAGCTCCCAAACCTTGACAGTCCTGTGGGAATTCTGAAATGTGTATTCAGCCTATAGTAATTGAACAGTACAAAGATCATGCAAAAAGCTGTTGAGAAAATATTTGCTGATAAATTGGAATATGACTTTTGAATTGCTCCCATTCAAGAACCTGGTAAGGAGATGGACACTTTGGTGCTACTAGATCACCATGATTGTTCCCTAAAGACCTGCTGTGGAAAGTGTGGCAGTCGGGTCCTGTGCACCATTCTCCCGGAGGTTTGGAGGCACTTCTATTGTGTACCAAGCTCCAGCAGAGAGTGGCAATCCAATTCACGCTGAGGATACAAAAAGAGAAGTTTGAGATCTACTGTTCACAGCCAAAAACACCGGCCAGTGGGCTGACCACTGTGAGAGCAAGGCTGCTCCATCTGCACCTATTCTTCTACAGGTGACATCACAACTGTGAGTGAATTTCATACTACTACACCATCCATTTCTTACAATACAATTTAAAAAAACAGTTTCCAATCTACTTCAATTACCATTTGTTTGTTCTCATGTTATCCTTTGATAAAGAGATATCCCGATAGGTAGTGTACACATGTCTGCAGCACTACTGCCATCTAGTACTCTTGCTAATGTATAATATTGCCGTAGAGATACACTATAAGGCGCCCCTTGTTTTTTTCTACATTTACAGAGTGACTTCTTCACCAGCCGTCAAAGTGGAGCTGCCTTTCATCTATCCATTTGATATATTTGATCCTTTTTATATTTGGACTGCATATTATTGTATCCTTCTTTGTTCATAAGAAATTGAAACTTGCATTAATATTGTTTCTATCAATTGTATTGCATACTAACACATTTTATTTTTTCATACACATTGTTATAATACGGCTTGTGCACCCCCATAGGGTTATCTATCATAGATTCCCTTTAACCTTCTTTCACATATTTTATTTCAATATTAGCTCTGATACTTCATTTTTATAATTAAACAAGAAAAAAAAAAATCCTTGAGGAAAACTTAAATTTGTGATGTTCAATTAAAAAACAATGCTATACGCCACCCTTTATCATTGCACACAAATAGTGTAAAAAATAACAATCACCAAGATTACGAGTTTTGCGGTATACCAGGTGCGTAAAGAATGAAAATGAGCGGTATCGCACTTTCCATAGTGCTGCCATTGAAAGTTACTGAAAAACCTCCTTGTGCTGTGCGGTATGGTGCGTTAAGCCAAGGGCCAAGTTTACGTGCTTGTGCATGCTTTCCCTCATAGACATCAATGGGGAGAAAGTGTTAGAAAAAAACTTACACCTGTGACAGCGGAATGGCAAATCAGCGTAACGCAACCCCATTGATGTCTATGGGGAAAAGAAAATTACGTTAAAACCTAACACCCTAACATAAACCCCTAGTCTAAATACCTCTTATCTGCCACTCCCCATTATCGCCGACATTAAATAAAGATATTAACCCCTAATCTGCTGCCCTCCGACATTGCCGACGCTAAAGTTATTAACACTGAATCTACCGCTCCCCGACATCACTAATGCTAAAAAAAGTTATTATCTCCTAATCCACCCCTCCCCGACATTGCTGACACTAAATAAACCTATTAACCCCTAAACTGCTGACCCCCACAACGCAACTTATAAATAAACCTATTAACCCCTAATCTGCCTCCCACCCACCCACATCGCTACTACTATAATAAACCTATTAACCTCTAAACCGCAGACCCCCACATCGCCAACACTATAATAAAGTATTAACCCCTAAACCAGCAGCCCCCACATTGCAACTAATAAACTAATCCTATTAACCCCTAAACGACCAGACCCCCACATTGTAACTAATAAACTAAACCTATTAACCCCTAAACCGCCCCCCCAAATCGCAAAACACTAAATTAAACTTTAACTCCTAAACCTAACAACCCTAACTTTAAATTAAAAGTTACAATATAACTATCTTAAAATAAATAAAAACGTACCTGTGAAATAAAAAAAAAATAAGCTTAAACTATAAATTAACCTAACATAACTATTTTAATAAAATAAAATAAACTACCAATTAAAAATCCTAAATTACATTATTAAAAAAATATAAAGCTACGAAAAAATAAAAAACCTAAATTACAAATTTAAATAAACCTAACACTACGAAATAAAATTTAAAAATCTAACATTACAAAAAAACCCCACTAAAATTACAAAAAATAAAAAAACACTAAGGGCCTTTTGTAGGGTATTGCCCTAAGTTAAACTGCTCTTTTACCATACAAAATTAGAAAGTCCCCCGTAAAAGTAAAACCCCCCACCCAACCAACCCCTCAAAATAAAAAACCTAAATCTAAAAAATCCTAAAATACCCATTGCCCCTGAAGGGGTATTTGTATGGGCATTACCCTTAAAAGGGCATTCAGCTCTTTTACTGCCCATCAAAAAAATTTGATTTTTTTCGTAGTGTTAGGTTTATTTAAATTTGTAATTTATGTTTTCCATTTTTTTGTAGTGTTAGGTTTTTTTAATCATGTAATTTAGGATTTTTAATTGGTAGTATATTTTATTTTATTAGAATAGTTATGTTAGGTTAATTTATAGATTTATATTCTTTTTTATTTCACAGGTAAGTTTTTATTTATTTTAAGATAGTTATATTGTAACTTTTAATATTAAGTTAGGGGGTGTGTTAGGATTAGGGGTTAATAGTTTAATTTAGTGCTTTGTGATGTGGCGGGCCGACGGTTTAGGGGTTAATAGGTTAAGTTTATTAGTTGCGATGTGGGGGGCTGGCGGTTTAGGGGTTAATACTTTATTATAGTGTTGGCGATGTTAGGGGCCGGCGGTTTAGGGGGTTAATAGGTTTATTATAGTAGTAGCGATGTGTGTGGGTGGCGGTTTAGGAGTTATTAGGTTTAGTTTATTAGCTGCGATGGGGGGCGGTGGCTTAGGGGTTACTAGTTTTATTTTAGTGTCAGCAATGTGGGTGGGTGGCAGATTAGGGGTTAATAGGTGTAACATAGTATTTGCAATGTGGGAGGGTGGCGGTTGAGGGGTTAATAGGTAGTATATGGGTGTTAGTGTACTTTAAAACATTTTAGTTATGAGTTTTGTGAAACATTTTTGTTTCGCAAAATCCATAAGTACTGGTCTCAGATCGCGGAATGGCTCACGGCAGTATAGGCTGTAACGCAAGCATTTTAGCTGGACCACACAACCTGTAATACGGCGCTATGGAAAATCCAGCACTCAAACGTAATTTTTTGAGTGCGGAATGGAGAGTTGAGTAAAGGCTAAAATGCTTGCGGTATAGCTATACCGCCGTGACTTGTAATATGCATTCCCAAACTAGAACAGACCCAGACCGGCACCACATCGACAGTAGTAAAAGGAGCAACTTTATTACATGAGTTTAAAATGTAATTAACACACCAAAGAAGCAAACATACCAAAACAGCTACTGCTCGGTTAAAAAGTTAAACGGCTACAACCTCGGCCCGATGATGTCACTGACGCGTTTCAGGTGTTACCCGTAGTCATAGTTACCGTCATGGGGTCTAACTACCTTTAAATAGGTATAGGAGCACGTGTAAGCCGGTAACAAAAAGCTGAAATATTAAGACTTTAAAATCCAAGTAATATGCGTTACCTGCCAATTTTTCAGCAGTATAGCCATACAGCACCATAACGCAAAACTTGTAATTTAGCCAAATATAAGCAAACATGCTGTTATACGCACTGCTGCCAAATACTGACAGCTTGTTTTACACCTCATGATTTCCCTCTGTAACTTAAAGGGACATAAAACCCAAATATTTTCTTTCTTGATTCAGATAGAGAATAAAATTTAAAAAACTCCAATCTACTTCCATTATCAAATTTGCTTTGTTCCCATGTTATCCGTTGTTAAAGAGATATCCACATGTCTGCAGCACTACATGACAGGAAATGGTGCTGCCACCTAGTGCTCTCGCTAATGTATAACATTGTAGCAAAACTGCTGCCATATAGTGCTGCAGACACGTGCACACTCTTGAGCTTACTTGTCAGCTTTTCAACAAAGGATAACAACAAAACAAAGACAATTTGGTAACAGAAGTAAATTGGAAAGTTATTTAAAATTGTATGCTCTATCTGAATTTTAAAATAAAATTTCTGGGTTTTACATCCCTTTAAAATTACAGTAAGCTCTCAGTTAACTAGAACTCAAGCAACCAGAACTCTCAAGCAACCAGAACTCTCAAGCAACCAGAACTCTCAAGCAACCAGAACTCTCAAGCAACCAGAAAAAAAATCAAAGATACTGTACATTAAACTTAAAGGATTACTTTCTGTTATAATTGTTAAGCTAAACAACTAACATATTAAAGTTAATAAACATTAATTAAAACCTACTGACCTATATTTTCTCCAAAAAAAGTTTGATAACGTTCTAAAAGTTATATCTTTTATTCGCCGATGATGTCACGTTATCCTGCCCACTATTTTCAGCACTGTGTGTTCAAAATACTTAAACCAATAACTTTGTGTTTAAAGCGCCATTTTGAAACCTAGGTATTGTAAACGGATTGGTACAGAGCAAAGGATAAAGGGTTTGGAAAACAATTAAATTTGCAGACAAGATTTCTGATATACGGTAGAGATATGTTAATGAAATGCTATTGATAAAAAGCGTATTTGGGGTTGTTAGTTAGTAACAGGCATAGAAAATATTTACTTACAGTGGCCCTTTAACACTAACTTAGCTTGGCAGCTTCCTTTCTCAATAGTGAGCTCTCAAAGGTGAAAGCAAGGCCTTTTCATGCCACACCAGGCCCTAGATAACAGCTCTTGAAAGCTGTGAGCACAAGGCAGTCTGAGAATTAGACATCACACTGCCACTGGGTGCCAGGGACTGAACGGAGGGAGGCGGCATTAGTATTCATTTATAATTTGCTTTTATTTACTGCATTTAAATATTAACATCAAGTAAATGCAGTGTTTATAGTATAGTATGGGTTATAGAACCTAGTTAGGTCTATGTAAATAGTAACTCTCAAGCAACCAGAAACTACACTTATCTGGAATCTACCAATCCCCATGGGTGCCGGTTAACTGGGAGTTAACTGTATCTGAATCTTTTGTTATTGCAAGCTTCATTGATAAATGCACTTATTAGGAGCCAGAGGGTTCTATGTTCTTGGATGTCATTTTAGTGGCAAAAAGACACCAAGTTATTCACTATCATAGATCAACAGTAGCCCAAAGCTGCCCAGTTGGTAGTAATAACACAAATTAGGCTAATCGTGTGCACATTTTGGTGAATCTTGCACACAATTTATTTAATCATGCTTATGATTTCCTAAATTGTGGGCACATTTTAATAAATCATGTGCACTATTTATTTAAAAAAAAATCCCGAATGTGGCAACTTCAGGGAGTGAGCAGTGACAGGTCTTGCAAACAGTGTCAACATTAAAATAAACAGCTTTAAATATTTTTTATCATGTTACAAAAATTATTTTTCAAATGCATCAATATTTGTTTAGGCTTTAAACCAGATGCAATACGGCTTTGTTACATTAGGGTTATAGCTTTGTCACTTGGTAAAGCAAATGATGTCAATATTGTGAATGTCCTGATTTTGCAGTAAATTACCCTTTAAAGAAACAGAAAGATTGAGGGCTGCAGAATAGCTAATAAATCCAGCAAAAACCTTGACAATTAAGTTGAATTCCTTCACAAATACTATATTCATTGATTTTGCTCTCTTAGAAATATGCAATTTTGTTTTAAAAGTGGAAATAACATTTCTCGAGACAAGGCTGAAGCTCAGCAGGTAATTATGTCCTTGGTAAGATCGATTGCCTGTGTTACTCATATTTATTCCTACCTGCCAACCTTGTTTACTTTTATTTAGGTAGTTTACTCACCCTATATTGCAGATTTACATTGCATGTAATTGAAATTTAACGCACAGAGAAGTAAATGTCATCAGACATGCAGATATTGTTTTTATACATTATATTTGAGTTAATTATTACTGATGTACATTAATTAATGAATGGCTACTTTTTATTAATGCATCAGTAATAATTCACAGCATTACAAAAGATCTGCATGCAATATAAATGTTTAAAGACACTTAAAACCATAATTTTCTTAGTAAAATATGCGATTTGGTGTTTTTTTGTAGTCCTGGGACACAACCCTAGAAAAGCCTCTGGAATGTTCTTTATCTTACTTCAGTTGCAATGACCAATTAGGAATAGGTATACACATATCAACCAATCACTGTGCAGCATGTAAGCTTACCTACCAAAATCTGATATAGCCAGAGCGACACTTTACTCCCCCGCTAACAAAGCTCTGCTGCCCCCTCCCCCACGATCCTTCTAATGCGCTTGTGCTTCCAATTACTGCCCTACCAGCACACATATAGTTGCAGTATCAATTTAAAATAGAATTTAATCAATAATGATATAAATACTTGTTAGAAAGAGACAATTGACACAAATTATGAAATTTAACACACACACAAAAAAGTGTGTACCTTAAATGGTATTTGAATGTTCCAGAGTGAAAAAATTGTTTTTAACAGCCCCAAGAAATAGGGAAAAACTCATTCAAGAAACACCTATTATTTTTTACTGATTACATGAACAGTAGATAAGCTAGTAAACAGGGTTCACAAATTAGGCCAAGTTTCCATCAAGGTGGTAAATGTGGAAATTGGTGGTAACATATAAATTCTCCATAAGCTTTAGGAGATAAATGTTTTTACCATCAATTTCCACATTTTACCACCTCAAGGGAAACTAGGCCTTAGTTGGAATTGGCTCAGATTTGAAAACTCTGCAATAACACACTCAAGTCTCGTTTCCATTGGCGCTGTAAAAAAGTGAGCCGTAAGCTGATTCCTCAGCAATTACGATACCTTTAACTACCAGTGAAGCTATAGGGATACCAAAAAGAGGACAAATCTAACCTATTCCTTCATAACACATATCACAAGGGTATTTGTGCAAGATACAGAATGGCATCGAAGTTCAAATCTAAAGAAGACAGAGCAGCAAAAAAACAATCCAACTTGCCAACATCAGTCAGCAATTTCTTCCAAAGATCCTCTAATGGTCATATTGATACAGATACTCTTAGTCAGGGTTCTACTAGCCCAGTGAGCTTACCATCATCCACAATTACCATTACAATGGACTATGCATCGCAGATAAAAGCAGACATAGCTAACCTCCCTACCAAGGCAGATTTTGATGCCCTTTAAGATCTCATTATCACGGATCTAGCAAATATGAAAAAAGATATCAATGAAATAGGGCAGAGAACTGAATATGTAGAGGAGTCCCAAGATGTATTAAACACTTTATTTGACACTATAACCACACAATCAAATGTGCAGCATACTCAAATAGAATTATTACAAGAAAAAATTGAGGATTTAGACAATAGGGGGCGTCACAACAATTTGAGGATCAGAGGTGTCCCAGAAGCTGTCTCACACGCAGATATTCCTAATTACCTTCAAGGCCTCTTCAAATTTCTATCAAAAACCAGCATACACCTGATCTAGAACTTGACAGAGCACATAGAGTGCTAAGACACCCCCTCTCCCCCAAATGCTCCACCTAGGGACATAATCCTATGATTTCTATGTTACTCAGACAAGGACAGAATATGGCCAGCTGCACGATCAACATCCAACATTCAATACTTGGACCACAGTTCTTTAAATTTATTTAGACCTCAGTCCTTCCACAGTACAAAGAAGAAATGAAGTCCGGTTCATCACAAATTTTTACAAGAAAACCACGTTAAATATAGATGGGATTTTCCCTTCAGCCTGAACGTGACCCATGAAGGACGCACAGTTATCCATAAGAATGAACAGGATTTGCCATCCTTGTCTGACGCATTGAACCTCACTTTTCGGCAGCCGCACCCTTCAGATGTCAGAGCAGAGGAACTTGTGTCCACTAAGCAACATCACCATCTAAAGGATGCCTCACAGAAATGGACAACAGTGTCACCAAAAATGAAAAAGACCAAAGACCCAACTAGCTCAGACCTACTTGGTGCAGAAGCAGCTACCTGGATCTTCCTATGGACTGTTGACATGGGTGAGACTTTTCTTATATGTTTAAGTGTACCATATACTGGGGCTCCCAACCCTTTTTCTTTTCTTGGCAATGGTTGACGAGAACACTGCCATATGTAGATTGTTCTGTCATCTCTTTGATACTATCTTGAGATGCGTAATATTTCCTACTGAGCTCTAGATGTCACTATATATGCATAGTTGTGTTTAGGACATAAATTTAAACCCTAGCTAAAAGTTTTTGTTACTTTTATTGTGAATGTATATTGCCTTCACGTATAAAAATGTTCAAGGTTGTTATATTTTTGTTACTGTTATTATCATCAAGAATATGACAAGAGAGTGGTATTGAGCCAACTCCTCAATACTATATATACCACAATTGGTCATCTAAGCCAAGTGGTAATGTTTATTATTATGTATTTTTATTGTTTATGTTTTAGTTTTAGTTTAAGGTTAAAGTCAGAATGTATGTATATCTTCAGGGATCTATGTTCCATTTATGGCTCTCCTTAAGACCTCTTCAGCACTGCATGCCAGCACAGCTTCCAATAAGTTGCATCCTTACTCATTATAAGCGCTGTCAACATATTTTCCTAACTGTACCCCCTATATCCAATAGAATGTGAAAATGTTGGTACAAAAGACAAGTAATTTAAACTTTCTCACAGCCAACACAAAGGGACTTAACAATCAATATAAACGAAATATAGCTTTAAGGGATTTTAAACAGAAAAAAGGAGATGTGTTTTTTGTGCAAGAAACCCACTTCATTTGGGGTAGGGAACCTAAAACGTTTGCCTGCAAATTTAAGAACACATATTACGCTTTGAACACCAGCAAGACAAATGGCGTGGGCATTCCCATTAAAAGAAATGTCCCGTTCGACTTAATTAAGAAATACACTGATATAAATGGGTGATATCTTGTTTTGTTGGGAAACTTTATAACTCTATAGTTACTTTAATAAATGTCTACGCACCTAACTTAAAACAAGACAATTTTTTAACACATTTGACTAACCTGGTGTTGGAGGTGTTAAAGGGGGCGGTCATTATGGGGGGGATTTTAACCTCATGGTGAATCCTATCTTGGATAACTCTAACCACACCTCCTCTGTACCGCATAGAGTGATAAACTCGGTTAAAACATATATGAAAGACCTTACCTTACATGACACATGGAGAGTAACATATCCTGACAGTAAAAATATACTTTCTATTCTAACCCACATCATAGACATTCCCGCATTGACTACTAACTTAGATAGGGTTACCCATTTAAAGATACTTCCCAACTCTTGCTCCGACCATTCCATAGTCAGCTGTGAATTTCACTGGCCACATGTCCCTGTGTGGCAGCATATTTGGAGAATGGAGGATGGCATCTTGGATGACCCAGTTCATTCTCAACGTATTGAAAAAGCCATCATGGAGTATTTTAATATTAACATGAACACAAACCCTAAAGTAGATATTATAATGATTTGAGATGCCCACAAAATGGTTATTAGAGGAGAACTTGTCAGTTTACACTCACACAGAGTCAAACAAGCCAACAACCAACGATACACTTAACTCATTGGCGAATCTTGAGGGCCAACTTGGGGAGCATTCTCTAGATCCAGATGTACACCAGAAAATAGGCGAATGTAGGGCACATATTAATCTATTGATGGGGAAAGAATATAAACAACACGCTTTCAAATTGCATCAAAACTATTTTGAAGGGGACAATAAAAGTAATCCAATATTACCTAGGAAGCTGAAAAGGAAAATTAATAGGAATTATATTATGGAACTCTATAATAAACAAAATCAAGAAATAAACACCTGCAAACAGATAGCAGAAGCCTTTAGGACATATTACGAACAACTTTACAACTTAAACGGTACATTATCCAACCCAGGGGACAAATATAGATACATTTAAGACTACTTAGACAATATCACCCTTCCTCAATTGTCCCTGGATCAAAAAAATACTCTTAACGAACCAATAACGGTTAATGAGATCAAAAAAGTAATAAATCAACTTCGGGCAAATAAAGCCCCTGGACCGGATGGATTCACCGACTATTACTTTAAAAAATATAAAGACATGTTGATTCCCCATATGCTAACCCTTTTTAATGCTATATCCGAAGACTCCCCCTTCACCGAAATAGGTCTAGAAGCCATATAACGGTTCTGCCGAAGCAGGGTAAACCTCCCAATAAAACCGAAAATTTTCATCCCATTTCCCTCCTGAATTCAGATCTAAAAATGTATGCAAAAGTTCTAGCGAACAGATTCAGTTCAGTTCTACTTTCTTAATATGCAATGACCAAGTGGGCTTTGTCCATGCACAAGACCCTAAAGATAACACGGTTAGGGCTATCCACCTTATAAACCATATACAAACACACCACATCCCTGCGGTGGTGGCCTCAACTGACGTGGAGAAAGCGATTGACCATGTCAGTTGGCTATTTCTCTGCCAGACACTTAAAAAATTTGGGGTGGGTGATTCCTTTAAATCCAAAATCATGGCTCTATACACATCCCCAATGGCCAAAGTCAGAGTGAATGCTATTTTATCAGACACTTTCCGTATATCCAATGGGACCAGACAGGGGTGCCCCTTGTCGCCCTTCTTGTTTGCTTGTGTAGTAGAGATGATGGCAACAAAGATAAGAGCAAACACAGACATCACAGGTATCTGTATCAAAGATACAGAACATAAGACATTATTATACGTGGATTACATCCTTTTCTTCCTAACACTCCCACTAGCTTCAGTTCCTCCATTATTAAGAGAGCTGGACCATTTTCATGTTGCCTCCATTTTCCTAGTCAATAAAAACAAGTCTGAAATGCTAACTTTGCAATGTAATGTACAACTTACAGCAAGTATTCAGGACATTTGTCCTTTCCACTTACAAAAGACTGATCTTAAATATTTAGGAATCATGCTGGCCCTTACCAATCAGGAAATGTTTTCCCTTAATTATAAAGGTAAGAATATTATGTTATCTTGGTATCATATAGACACATTGTATCATTATGTATATCTCATTACCTTTAATTACAATTGTATCTGATGTATCTTTTGTATCTTTATTGTGTCTTTATTATATCAAATTGTAGCAAGAAACATTATAACCTTTCACACAGTTTTCTTGTTAATGTACTTTTGAACTCTTGAGCTACATGCAGAAATACTGATATATAAGCAATTTCTTTAGGTCAAATGTAGCTATACATCTAATTAGTGTATTTTGAGATTTTTACAAAGTTCCTTTGTCATGTCAGTCATAAATTTACTTACTGAAGTAAGAATATCAGACAAGGATAAAATATGACTTACAGGACACATCTGTACTTCCGTGTCTTAGAAATGAGCTAATGATTATGTGTTTTAATGTATGTTTGAAGAGTATTTAAACTGGTCATCCTGACGTAATAAATCAGAGCTGTTTTGCAAACCATATCTTAATGTGTGTTCTGTAAGACGGTTCTTCAAGCGATTGTCATTTGCAGTGCTATATCAGAGTCCGAGGAGAAGGGAAAAGTGGAAAGCTGCAGGTATTTAAAGGGTCCTGGGCCTGAAATTAGGCCTCATCGATAAAATACTTCAGAAATCTATAATAACAGATATGTCCTCATGGCGTTCTCAAAACATCACTTGGTTAAGGAAAATAAAGACAGTAAAGATGAACATCCTCCCACATATACTGTATTTACTTCAAACCCTACCCATCCCACTCCCTCATAATTTTCTAACTAATTTACAAAATAACATATTTTACTTTATCTGGGACAAGCGCAAAGCCAGAATCAACAAAAAATGTATGTGTTTACATATCAAAAATGGTGGACTTGGGGTTCCTAATTTAACAAAATACAGGCAAGCGATATTTATGCAAAGGGTGGTGGATTGGTTCGCTAGTTACGAACACAAGGCATGGGTAAAACTGGAACATGATATAGCTGAAAAGAGACACATGGGGGTGCTGTGTTGGCAGAGATGAACCGCGCTGCCAATAAGCATTGCACAAAGTGCAATCATCTCAGAGACAATTAGGACATGGGATAGAGTTCTTATAGAATACCCATATGTATCCTCCAGATTTTCTCCCATGACTCCATTGTCTGACAACGTTGACTTTGCACCAGGGGTCGGGTTACTAAGGGATTCCCAATCTATAAAACATCAGCGCGTGCTGATGTTACCCCACTTGGGAAATGACCAAAAACTTTATTCCCCAAGAGAACTGCTTGACGGTGGGTTATCTATGTTTAATGACTGGTACATACTGAGATAATGCCATTCTTATGTTCAAAAACACAGGGACAGAAGAAATCTCTTATGCCCACTAAACCCATTTGAGGTGTTGTGCAAATCTCCCACCCCCACTAAGAGAACCCTCACACTTACCTACTCCATTTTGCAAGCAACGTCAAACATACCACACTATATAGATAGTTGGGAAAAGGAACTCAATACAGAATTGACACACAAGGATAGGATGCACATGTACTCCACTATAACTAAGATCTCGGCCTCTAGTAGATTAATAGAAATGAACCTCAAAATTATTCAAATGTGGTACCTTACCCCCTCCAAAATCAACAAAATATTTCCATCTAGTAGTGAGAGATGCTGGAGATGTGGTGCATCCCCAGGTAACATGACACACATCTGGTGGAACTGTCCTCCGCTGGTAAAAGTGTGGGAGTTGATAGCAAAAGAGACTTTGAGCATGCTGGAAGCAATACTTCCACTGGACCCAAATATTTGGTTATTTAATATCACTCCTAGAAAATTACCTATCTATAAAAGGAACTTAACATTTATAGCCAGTAACAGTTTAAAAACCTTGATAGCAAAAATTTGGAAGAACAAAGAAGTCCCCACTTTGGTACAATGGCAGAATAAATTCTGTCAATTACTGGATCTGGAGGAATATGCATACATTAAAAATAAAAGGAGTGACACATACATCCAGATGAAAACAATGTGGGAATTTTATATAAGCACAGGAATTTAGCATTCATTTTGTTCTTTGGATTAGCCACTTCACCTGAATGGGTGATCTAGCGGGTTGGAGTAATCACTGGTGCCTTTTTAACCTTGTTAATGAAGGGAAGATGCATTTGTATCATTCTGACAATGTTATTTATTTTGCTATTTGTTATGGTTCAATTTTAGTTTTTTTTGTTTTTCTGTTTATATGTATGTAAAATACGACAGCAAAATCTGGTATATGTACTTTGTCTAAACTATGTAATCTATGTAATGGAACTTTTTATCCGATATGTGCATGTTGTAAGTAACTCGATCTTCATTCAATAAAGCTGTTTAAAAAAAAAAAAAAAAGTGAGCCGTAAGCTACCGAAGTTGCCAACAGCTAAAAAGTAATTTTCAACTTCATTTTAGTACCAGGTTTCCACTGAAATATTTTGTGCAGTGCGTGCAGTCGCTCTTTTTGTGTAGGTTAACATTGGATTAACGCTTCCATTCGCTTCGATTTTCTCAAATATCCCACCATACAAGTCACAAGTTAGTTGCTATGGTAACCCGACTTTACACAAAAACATATATACACTTATTTATAATACATATCTTTTTTTAAATATAAGCAAATACTACTTTTTATTAAAATTATATTTTCTACTTTATTACCTCCAGTAACAGTAGATAAAATAGAATCTAAATCAGAACCAAATAGTTTCTTTCCCTGAAAGGAAAGAGACAATAATCTGGATTTTGACACAATCGCCTAGATTTAGAGTTTTGCGGACGAATGGGTGCGTTAGCTATGAGTGGTTTTTTTCTAGCACTGCTTCTAAACAACGCTGGTATTTAAAGTTCTCTGAAGGGGTGTGTTAGGCTCCAAAAAGGGAGCGTAAAGGCATATTTACTGCCACTTCAACTCTCAATACCAGCGTTGCTTACGGTAGCGGCTATCTTGAAAAACATGCTCGTGCACGATTCCCCCATAGGAAACAATGGGGCAGTTTGGGCTTAAAAAAAACCTAACACCTGCAAAAAAGCAGCGTTAAGCTCCTAACGCAGCCCCATTGTTTCCTATTGGGAAACAGTTTCTAAGTCTGCACCTAACACCCTAACATGAACCCCGAGTCTAAACACCCCTAATCTTACACTTATTAACCCCTAATCTGCCGCCCCCGCTATCGCTGACACCTGCATTACACAATTAACCCCTAATCTGCTGCTCCGGACACCGCTGCAACCTACATTATACCTATGTACCCCTAATCTGCTGCCCCTAACATCGCCGACACCTATATTATATTTATTAACCCCTAATCTGCCCCCCCAACGTCGCCGCTACCTTACCTACACTTATTAACCCCTAATCTGCCGACCGGACCTCGCCTCTACTCTAATAAAGTTATTAACCCCTAAACCGCCGCACTCCTGCCTCGCAAACCCTATAATAAATAGTATTAACCCCTAATCTGCCCTCCCTAACATCGCCGCCACCTAACTTCAAGTATTAACCCCTAATCTGCCGACCGGACCTTGCCGCTACTCTAATAAATATATTAACCCCTAAAGCTAAGTCTAACCCTAACCCTAACACCCCCCTAAATTAAATATAATTTTAATCTAACGAAATAAATTAAATCTTATTAACTAAAGTATTCCTATTTAAAACTAAATACTTACGTGTAAAATAAACCCTAATATAGCTACAATATAACGAAGAATTATATTGTAGCTATTTTAGGATTTATTTTTATTTTACAGGCAACTTTGTATTTATTTTAACTAGGTACAATAGCTATTAAATAGTTATTTACTATTTAATAGCTACCTAGTTAAAATAATTACAAAATTACCTGTAAAATAAATCCTAACCTAAGTTACAATTAAACCTAACACTACACTGTACTTAAATAAATTACCTACAATTAAATAAACTAAACTAAATTACAAAAAACAAACACTAAATTACAAAAAATAAAAAATGATTACAAGAATTTTAAGCTAATTAAACCTACTCTAAGCCCCCTAATAAAATAACAAAGCCCCCCAAAATAAAAAAAATTCACTACCCTACTCTAAATTACAAAAGTTAACATCTCTATTACCAGCTCTTAAAAGGGCTTTTTGCGGGACATGCCCCAAAGTAATCAGCTCTTTTGCCTGTAAAAAAAACCACAATACCACCCCCAACATTACAACCCACCACCCACATACCCTTACTCTAACCCAAACCCCCCTTAAATAAACCTAACACTACCCCCCTGAAGATCTCCCTACCTTGAGCTGTGTTCACCCAGCCGGGCACCGATGGACCAAAAGAGGACATCCGGAGCGGCAGAAGTCTTCATCCTATCCGGGCAGAAGAGGACATCCGGACCGGCAGACATCTTCATCCAAGCGGCATCTTCTATCTTCATCCATCCGACGAAGAGCGGCTCCATCTTCAAGACCTCCGGTGCGGAACATCCTCCTTCCCCGACGACTAGACAACGAATGACGGTTCCTTTAAGTGACGTCATCCAAGATGGCATCCTTCGAATTGCGATTGGCTGATAGGATTCTATCAGCCAATCGAAATTGAGGTAGGAAAAATCTGATTGGCTGATTGAATCAGCCAATCAGATTCAAGTTCAATCCGATTGGCTGATCCAATCAGCCAATTAGATTGAGCTTGCATTCTATTGGCTGTTCCGATCAAGCGTTAACCCGAAATGCACAAACTGTAGTTAGTACTTAGATAAATATTGTACACAGGAGCAATCGGCAAATTCTACGCGTTTCAGCCGCCAGGGGCCTTTATCAAGATCTTGATAAAGGCCCCTGGCGGCTGAAACGCGTAGAATTTGCCGATTGCTCCTGTGTACAATATTTATCTAAGTACTAACTACAGATTGGATTCGTAAGCAGGTAGGACAGGTACATTGAGCAGCTAATATAACCTGGTTTAAGCTGGCTCTATATGTATAATTCCTGCCCCGGGACCTACTCATACGAATCCACCTGTGTGATCAGTACTCTGTTTGAACTTCGGTTCTTTACCTTATCTAGTGTGAACTCTTTACCTTATCCAGTGTGAACACTTAAGAGTTACCTGCACCGGAACAACTTCTCCATTCCAGCCCGGAACTGTGTGTGTGCACACGCGGATCATAGCATCCATCATTGTTTGCAGAGAACGCTGCATTGACTTTTTACACCGAGGAAAAGAGGACACATACTACCCGGAGTCTTTGGCCACAAATTTTCAAAGATCAGACAACCTCTGGATATTTTGGCCTTCATAACAGGACTATACAGGTTTAAGAATCTTGTGTGATCCACATTTGTGATTATTTGCTACAGTTGAGAAAACATATCCTTATACTTTTGCACATATTTGGATACATTTCCAATACTGTTACTTATTACTTGTGTTTGTTTTTAGATGCCGGCATCGTTACTTTTATTCTTATTTCTACTGATGTTATATTAACTATATTAATAAATATTATTTTATTCAACTAGTTCGATCTGTTTAAACCGTTTTCCAAATATTTATATTGGATTAGTTTTTTGCTATTTATCTTGCCCAGTTACATTTAAACGCATATATGCTACTTTTCTAGAGACCCAAAGAGATAATACTAGAATCTATTAATTGTATTAGGATTTTCATAATATATTTTAGTTCAGAACAGAATCAGCCACTTTTGATTATAATTCCTGCCACTTTGATCTCTTAGCTCTCTTTTGTTGAGCGCCACCCCAGAATACCAATCTACCTTGTCTGACATTTAATTTGGTTTTAGAGGTTAAACCATTTGTTTTTCTCTGGGATTTGGCTTTAGAGTGTTTGAGTGTTGTATCTCTATAAACAATTACCATTTTTTCATACCGAAATGCACAACCCCGAAGCTCGTAAACCCGAAGGCCGAAAAATAAAAATAAACGCAACAAAAATGCAGATGTGTGTCAAACAATAAGGGGTGTAATGAAAAGGATTCTGTCTCATGGCCATATATGTTAGCAAATATATATGTATAAACCATAAGTGCCCAACACATAGGCCTAGATTTGGAGTTCGGCGGTAGCCGTCAAAACCAGCGTTAGAGGCTCCTAACGCTGGTTTTGGCCACCCGCTGGTATTTGGAATCAGTGATTAAAGGGTCTAACGCTCACTTTTCAGCCGCGACTTTTCCATACCGCAGATCCCCCTACGCCATTTGCGTATCCTATCTTTTCAATGGGATCTTCCTAACGCTGGTATTTAGAGTCGTTTCTGAAGTGAGCGTTAGAGCTCTAACGACAAAACTCCAGCCGCCTGAAAATAGCAGGAGTTAAGAGCTTTCTGGCTAACGCCGGTTCGTAAAGCTCTTAACTACTGTACCCTAAAGTACACTAACACCCATAAACTACCTATGTACCCCTAAACCGAGCTCCCCCCACATCGCCGCCACTCGATTAAAATTTTTTAACCCCTAATCTGCCGACCGCCACCTACGTTATACTTATGTACCCCTAATCTGCTGCCCCTAACCCCGCCGACCCCTGTATTACATTTATTAACCCCTAACCTGCCCCCCACAACGTCGCCGCCAGCTACTTAAAATAATTAACCCCTAATCTTCCGACCGCAAAGCGCCGCCACCTACGTTATCCCTATGTACCCCTAATCTGCTGCCCCTAACACCGCCGACCCCTATATTATATTTATTAACCCCTAATCTGCCCCCCTCAACGTCGCCGACACCTGCCTACACTTATTAACCCCTAATCTGCCGAGCGGACCTGAGCGCTACTATAATAAAGTTATTAACCCCTAACCCGCCTCACTAACCCTATAATAAATAGCATTAACCCCCTAATCTGCCCTCCCTAACATCGCCGACACCTAACTTCAATTATTAACCCCTAATCTGCCGACCGGAGCTCACCGCTATTCTAATAAATGGATTAACCCCTAAAGCTAAGTCTAACCCTAACACTAACACCCCCCTAACTTAAATATAATTTACATCTAACGAAATAAATTAACTCTTATTAAATAAATGATTCCTATTTAAAGCTAAATACTTACCTGTAAAATAAATCCAAATATAGCTACAATATAAATTATAATTATATTATAGCTATTTTAGGATTAATATTTATTTTACAGGCAACTTTGTAATTATTTTAACCAGGTACAATAGCTATTAAATAGTTAAGAACTATTTAATAGTTACCTAGTTAAAATAATAACAAATTTACCTGTAAAATAAATCCTAACCTAAGATATAATTAAACCTAACACTACCCTATCAATAAAGTAATTAAATAAACTACCTACAATTACCTACAATTAACCTAACACTACACTATCAATAAATTAATTAAACACAATTCCTACAAATAAATACAATTAAATAAACTAGCTAAAGTACAAAAAATAAAAAAGAACTAAGTTACAAAAAATAATAAAATATTTACAAACATAAGAAAAATATTACAACAATTTTAAACTAATTACACCTACTCTAAGCCCCCTAATAAAATAACAAAGACCCCCAAAATAAAAAATTCCCTACCCTATTCTAAATTAAAAAAGTTACAAGCTCTTTTACCTTACCAGCCCTGAACAGGGCCCTTTGCGGGGCATGCCCCAAGAATTTCAGCTCTTTTGCCTGTAAAAGAATAAATACAATACCCCCCCCCAACATTACAACCCACCACCCACATACCCCTAATCTAACCCAAAACCCCCTTAAATAAACCTAACACTAAGCCCCTGAAGATCTTTCTACCTTGTCTTCACCATCCAGGTTCACCGATCCGTCCTGAAGAGCTCCTCCGATGTCCTGATCCAAGCCCAAGCGGGGGGCTGAAGAGGTCCATGATCCGGTCAAAGTCTTCATCCAAGCGGGGCAGAAGAGGATCTTCCATCCGATTGAAGTCATCATCCAGGCGGCATCTTCTATGGTCTTCCATCCGGAGCGAAGCGGCAGGATCCTGAAGACCTCCAGCGCGGAACATCCATCCGGACCGACGACTGAACGACGAATGACTGTTCCTTTAAGGGACGTCATCCAAGATGGCGTCCCTCGAATTCCGATTGGCTGATAGGATTCTATCAGCCAATCGGAATTAAGGTAGGAATTTTCTGATTGGCTGATGGAATCAGCCAATCAGAATCAAGTTCAATCCGATTGGCTGATCCAATCAGCCAATCAGATTGAGCTTGCATTCTATTGGCTGTTCCGATCAGCCAATAGAATGCGAGCTCAATCTGATTGGCTGATTGGATCAGCCAATCGGATTGAACTTGATTCTGATTGGCTGATTCCATCAGCCAATCAGAAAATTCCTACCTTAATTCCGATTGGCTGATAGAATCCTATCAGCCAATCGGAATTCGAGGGACGCCATCTTGGATGACGTCCCTTAAAGGAACCGTCATTCGTCGGGAGACAACGGAAGAAGAGGATGGATCCGCGTCGCCTGCTTCAAGATGGACCCGCTCCGCACCGGATGGAAGAAGATCGAAGATGCCGCTTGGAGAAGATGTTTGCCGGTCCGGATGTCCTCTTCTTGCCGGATAGGAGGAAGACTTTGGACCCTCTTCTGGACCTCTTCAGCCACCGGATGATGGATCGCCAACCCCCGCTTGGGTTGGATGAAGATGTTGGAGCCAGGACGGATCGGTGATACCTGGATGGTGAAGACAAGGTAGGAAGATCTTCAGGGGCTTAGTGTTAGGTTTCTTTAAGGGGGGTTTGGGTTAGATTAGGGGTATGTGGGTGGTGGGTTGTAATGTTGGGGGGGGGTATGGTATGTTTTTTTTTACAGGCAAAAGAGCTGAAATTCTTGGGGCATGCCCCGCAAAGGGCCCTGTTCAGGGCTGGTAAGGTAAAAGAGCTTGTAACTTTTTTAATTTAGAATAGGGTAGGGAATTTTTTATTTTGGGGGGCTTTGTTATTTTATTAGGGGGCTTAGAGTAGGTGTAATTAGTTTAAAATTGTTGTAATATTTTTCTTATGTTTGTAAATATTTTTTTATTTTTTGTAACTTAGTTCTTTTTTATTTTTTGTACTTTAGCTAGTTTATTTAATTGTATTTATTTGTAGGAATTGTGTTTAATTAATTTATTGATAGTGTAGTGTTAGGTTAATTGTAGGTAATTGTAGGTAGTTTATTTTATTAATTTATTGATAGGGTAGTGTTAGGTTTAATTATATCTTAGGTTAGGATTTATTTTACAGGTAAATTTGTTATTATTTTAACTAGGTAACTATTAAATAGTTCTTAACTATTTAATAGCTATTGTACCTGGTTAAAATAATTACAAAGTTGCCTGTAAAATAAATATTAATCCTAAAATAGCTATAATATAATTATAATTTATATTGTAGCTATATTAGGATTTATTTTACAGGTAAGTATTTAGCTTTAAATAGGAATAAGTTATTTAATAAGTGTTAATTTATTTCGTTAGATGTAAATTATATTTAAGTTAGGGGGGTGTTAGTGTTAGGGTTAGACTTAGCTTTAGGGGGTTAATACATTTATTAGAATAGCGGTGAGGTCCGCTCGGCAGATTAGGGGTTAATAATTGAAGGTAGGTGTCGGGGATGTTAGGGAGGGCAGATTAGGGGTTAATACTATTTATGATAGGGTTAGTGAGGCGGATTAGGGGTTAATAACTTTATTATAGTAGCGCTCAGGTCCGCTCGGCAGATTAGGGGTTAATAAGTGTAGGCAGGTGTCGGCGACGTTGAGGGGGGCAGATTAGGGGTTAATAAATATAATATAGGGGTCGGCGATGTTAGGGCAGCAGATTAGGGGTACATAGGGATAACGTAGGTTGCAGCGGTTTACGGAGCGGCAGATTAGGGGTTAAAAAAATATGCAGGGGTCAGCGATAGCGGGGGCGGCAGAATAGGGGTTAATAAGTGTAAGGTTAGGGGTGTTTAGACTCGGGGTACATGTTAGAGTGTTAGGTGCAGACGTAGGAAGTGTTTCCCCATAGGAAACAATGGGGCTGCGTTAGGAGCTGAACGCTGCTTTTTTGCAGGTGTTAGGTTTTTTTTCAGCTCAAATAGTCCCATTGTTTCCTATGGGAGAATCGTGCACGAGCACGTATTTGAGGCTGGCCGCGTCCGTAAGCAACTCTGGTATCGAGAGTTGCATTTGCGGAAAAAATGCTCTACGCTCCTTTTTTGGAGCCTAACGCAGCATTTGTTTGAACTCTCGATACCAGAGTTAAATTTATGGTGCGGCCAGAAAAAAGCCTGCGGAGCGTTAACAGCCCTTTTACCGCCAAACTCCAAATCTAGGCCATAGAGTGCTATAGCTATAGAGTGTCTAAATGTTAAATAAATTATACTTACCAATAGACACTTGTCAACCAGCAAATAAGCAGCAGACAGCCAAACCAGTACTGAAACATATCCATAGAGGGAGGCAAAGGACAAGTCCCTGTGACTAATTATGAAAGATTTATGTTACATTTACCATGAGGTGAAAAAATAATTACAAACCATAACCCATATACATCCCTCTGACAAGCACTGTACTCTGAGGGTAACCGGGCCTCAATATAGATTGAAAACCCCTCTCTCTGAAGAATGAAATGCATATTATGATTCTTCAACCACTTCTAGTAGACGCAAAGTAAAGACTGAGGTATGTGTGAGGTGGAAGGGGTTTTATAAGTCTATTGTGTGTTGCGCTGCTACCAGTTGGTGATCAGTGAGGGGCAGGACTCTGTCCGGGCTGCACCAAGCTGTCAATTAATTATGGGCAGGGGGAATAGAATAGCATCTGTGGGGCACGGGGCATATGGCTGTCTCAGCGGGACAGACTTTAGAAATTGGGACTGTCCCGTATAAATCAGGACAGTTGGGAGGTCTGTGTAAGGGTTCTACAATCCATGGAATGGACTGCAGGCTCTCTAAAGGAAGTGTAAATTACAATTTTCAGAGTTAAATTATTGGAAAAGCAGGAACATAAATTATGAAAGCACATTACAAAGTTTTTTTTTTAAATGAAATGTTGATTTAAATGTAAGTGTATTAGCAATATATTGGAGCACATTTTATCTTATATTATTGTTTAATTAACAGTCAGATTGGAGAAACACTGAAGTTTTTAAAATGTGACTAAAATCATTTTTAAATATATTTTAAGTTGCAAAAAGCCTTAGGTAAATATTATTGTTAGCTGTTACATGTTTCCGTGGGCTGTCTACAGAGAAATACAGACTAGAAACCAGAATAAGAAGATTTAAATCCATGTACAATGAAATAAGTTCATGGTAGTGGATACTGTAGAAGATTAGGAATATATATAGTATGAATATATATATATATATATATATATATATATATATATATATATACTGTATATATATATATATATATATATATTTGTATGTATGAATATATGTTTTTATTCAAATAACATAAATTGATCAGTAATACAGTGTATACATTGTTAATGTTGTAAATGACTATTGTAGCTGGAAACAGCTGATATTTAATGGAATATCTACATATTTGTATAGAGGCCCATTATCAGCAACCATCTGTCCAGTGCTCTAATCGCACGTTGTGTTTGCTAATCAAAGTTTATCATTTTACAGGCTAATTGATCATTAGCAAATCCTTTTGCAATTATGATAGCACAGTTTAAAACTGTTGTACTGATTAAAGAATCAATAAAACTGGCCTTCATTAGACTAGTTAAGTATCTGAAACATTAGCAATTGTGGGTTCGATTGCAGGCTCAAGATGGCCAGAAACAAAGAACTTTCTTCTGAAGCTCTTTAGTCTATTCTTGTTCTGAGAAATTAAGGATACTCCCTGTGAGAAACTGCCAAGAATCGGAAGATCTTGTACAACGCTGTGTACTACTCCCTTTACAGAACAGCAAACTGTCTCTTACCAGAAAAAAAAGTGGAGTGGGAGGCCCCTGTGCACAACTGAGCAAGAGGACAAATACACTAAAGCATCTAGTGTGGGAAACAGACACCTCACAGGTCCTGAACTGGCAACTTCATTAAATAGTACCTGCAAAACACCAGCCTCAACGTCAACAGTTAAGAGGCGACTCTGGGATGCTGGCCTTCTAGGCAAAGTTGCAAATAAAAAGCCATATTTCAGACTAGCCAATAAAAATAAAAGATTAAGATGGTCAAAAGAACACAGACACTGGACAGAGAAGATTGGAAAAAGTGTTATGAACAGACACATCTAAGTTTGAGGTGTTCAAATCACAAAGAAGAACATTTGTGAAATGCAGACCAAATTAAAATATGCTGGAGGAGTGTTTGACGCCATCTGTCATGCATGGTGGAGGCAATGTGATGGTCTGGGGGTGCATTGGTTGTGGGAGATTTATACAGAGTAAAAGGGACCTTGAAGAAGTGCTTGATTTGAGCCAATATCCTCCTACAACAGGACAATGACCCAGAGCATAGCTCCAAACTATGCAATAACTATTTAGAGATTAAGAAGTCAGCTAGTATTTTGTCATTAACTGAGTAGCAAGCACAGTCACCAGATTTCAACCATTTTGAGCTGTTGTGGGAGCAGAGATTACTTCAACAAATTGAAAACTAGAATGCCTAAGGTCTGCAAGGCTATAAATGCTTTACTTTTGAAGGACACAATTATTATTTCACGTAAAATTCATTATTTCTGACCTTGTCAATTACTTTATTTCCTATTTAAACTACTTTTATGTATGTTTTCATGGAAAATAAGGAAATGTCTAAGTGACCCCAAATATAGTGTGTGGGTATATATAGTCCTTTGGGAAGAAACCATAATGTACTTGAAGTAAGATGACAGTTACTTGATAAAACTCAATACCAACATCTGCTCTGCAACCCTTCTCCTACTCTTTAGTCATAGCTGTTCAGAATACAAAATTTCACCAATCCCCCAGGACACCTAATTATAGCTCGAATAGGCAGTCTACCTAAAAATCTGGGAAATTATATTGACTTCTTTCTAAGACCCTATTTAATTGCTATGCCATCCTTCATATTAGATATTGCAGACTTTCTGCTGGAAATTGATGGACTAACTATACCACAAGGTGCATTACTAGTCTCCCTAGATGAATAGGGACTGTTCAATCTCACATGAAGTGAATATTAAGGCCTGTGAACATTTCTTGATGATTAGAGGTAATACTTACAAACATCATACAGATTTTGTGATCAAACTTCTGTCCTTTGTATTGGAAAACAATGTGTTTATGTTTGATGGAACAATTTACAAACAACTTAGAGGGACAACAATGGGTGCAATATGTACCCCTACCTATGCGTGCTTACATTTGGGCTCCTGGGAGATGAGTGATGTTTATCAGAATGAATTATTTGAAAAACACGTCCATCCCTGGCTTTGCTATGTGGACAATGTTTTTCTCATCTGAGAAGGCTCTGTGGAAAAATTAAAAAACTTTGCTTCAGATCTTAACTGTAATAATTTGAATATTTTACTAACCCTACACTACAGTGATATAGAACAAGCCTTCCTAGACCTAAAAGTTAGGATAGAAAATGGTATCTTAATCACTGAGAATGTTCGAAAATAGACAGCTATGAATGAATCTCTAGAAGACAGATTCTGCGATTTGCACAGAAACTGTTCCTATAAAGAAAAATATGAGAGACATGCAGTACAGATGGAAGGTAGATTCCTGGAAAAGGGTATTCAAAAAGATGGAATGGCATAAGAGATATTCTAAAAAGAAATTGGAATATCTTACAGAATGAAGAAAATGTCGCCAGCGAGGTTGGAGACTTTCCTAGCCTTACGGCAAGGAGGGCACCAAGCCTACAGTACAAATTGGTTAGAAGTCAGTATGTCTCTATACCACCAGAAAATAATTGGCTACTTAATCATAAAATAGTAGGTAATTCCCCATGTGGAAACTGTGTAGCTTGTAAATTTACGGCAAGGACAAAAGACTTTACTAAATTACGGCTAGATTACAAGTTTTGCGTTATGAGTGAAAAAGCAGCGTTAAGGCTCTTTTTCACTACCACTGGTATTACGAGTTTTGCAGGTATATCTGTATCGCACACTTTTTTGCGCAACGTAACTACCGCAGCTTTCAAAAAGTCCTTTTTCATTGGGACTTCCATAGCGCCGGTATTACGAGTTTGCCTGCAACTAGTTGCTCAGCTAGCACGCTGTTTCTTCAGGCATGCCTGAAGAAACAGCGTGCTATCTGAGAAACTAGTTGCATGATTTTAATACATAGTGGAAACTTTGTACACTGTGTTTTTACTATTGTTTTATTAAAGTGATTTTACCTTTCACTTTACTGAGAGCCAGGTTTTTTCGGTTGGATACTGCACCCCAGACGGAGGCGTGTGGGAACCTATGAGCAGTGAGCTGGGACACTGCAAGATTCCAGTATGCGTTACTAAGCACGAGTGAGTGCTGCCACACTTGTGAGTACCTGTTTATCTGCTATCCTATATTTGTGTACAGTCTGTACTATATTACACTAGGAGGCGCCCTTCTGTGTTTTGTATTGCACTATCACAGATTCGTTTTTGACCCCTTTTTTTTGGGAAGGAGCGGCCGTGAGCTGAGGATTAAAACATCAATGGATGCAAGTCTAAGCGGATATTACATCAACAGAGACTGATCACCCTATGGACTGATAAGTCATAGTATTATATATAAATCATAGCATTGTATATGCACTGTCATTTTGATCTATATTTATTATATTGTTAACACTTGATTGTGTCATATACTGTGATATAGACCTTTGGGTCTCTTAGCGCCCCCTTGAGTGGTGACGATGGAATGTCATCAGGTTTGTTTTATTATTAACCCCTAATCTGCTGTCCCTAACATCGCTGCAACCTACATTACTGTTATTAACCCCTAATCTGCTGCCCCCAAAATCGCCGCCACTATACTAAAGTTATTAACCCCTAAACCTAACCCTAAGTCTAACCCTAACACCCACTAATTTTAACATAATTTAAATAAATCTAAATAAAAATTACAATTAATACCTAAATAATTCCTATTTAAAACTAAATACGTACCTGTAAAATAACCCCTAAGCTAGCTACAATATAACTAATAGTTATATTGTATCTATCTTAGGTTTTATTTTTATTTTACAGGTAAGTTTGTATTTATTTTAGGTAGATTAGTTAGTAAATAGTTATTAACTATTTACTAGATACCTAGTTAAAATAAATACAAAGTTACCTGTAAAATAAAACCTAACCTGAGTTACACTATAACCTAACCTTACACTAAAATTAAATAAATTACATTAATTAAATACAATTACCTAAATTACAAAAAAATAAAAACTAAATTACACAAAATAAAAAAGAAATTATCAAATATTTAAACTAATTATACCTAATCTAATAGCCCTATCAAAATAAAAAAGCCCCCCCAAAATAAAAAACCCTAGCCTAAACTAAACTGCCAATAGCCCTTAAAAGGGCCTTTTGCGGGGCATTGCCCCAAAGAAATCAGCTCTTTTACCTGTAAAAAAAAATACAAACAACCCCCCAACAGTAAAACCCACCACCCACACAACCAAACCTCTCAAATAAAATCCTATCTAAAATAAACTAAGCTCCCCATTGCCCTGAAAAGGGCATTTGGATGGGCATTGCCCTTAAAAGGGCATTTAACTCTTTTTCAGCCCAAACCCTAAGCTAAAAATAAAACCCACCCAATACACCCTTAAAAAACCTAACACTAACATTAGGGTTAGGGTTAGACTTAGGGTTAGGTTTAGGGGTTAATAACTTTAGTATAGTGGCGGCGAAGTTGGGGGCGGCAGATTAGGGGTTAATAAGTGTAGGTAGGTGGCAGCAGTGTCGGGGGCAGCAGATTAGGGGTTAATAAGTGTAGGTAGGTGGCAGCGATGTTGGGGGTGGCAGATTAGGGGTTAATGAGCGTAGGCAGGTGGCGGCGATGTTGGGGGCGGCAGATTAGGAGTTAATAAGTGTAGGTAGGTGGCGGCGATGTCGGGGGTGGCAGATTAGGGGTTAATAAGTGTATGTAGGTGTCGGCGATGTCGGGCGCGGCCGGTTAGGGGTGTTTAGACTCAGGGTTTATGTTAGGGAATCAATGGGGCAGCGTTACAAAGTTTTACGCTCCTTTATTGCAGGTGTTAGGCTTTTTTTTAGCCGGATCTCCCCATTGATGTCTATGGGGAAATCGTGTTTGAGCACGTAAAACCAGCTCAAAGCAGCGCTGGTATTTGAGTGCGGTATGGTGCTCAATTTTGCTCAACGCTGCTATATTGCCTGCTCCCGCTATAGGGAGGTGAGCGGTGGCAATAACTAGCAAGTTAGAACTGAGCCACTCATAATGCAAAACTCGTAATCTAGCCGTTAGTTATTTGCATTGTGGGGTGGTTGGCGGCATAGGGCTTAATATATTAATTAGGGTTATTGTCATGTGGGGGTTTGGCGGTTTAGGGGTTAATATGTTAATTAGGTTTATTGCAATGTGGGGGGGTGGCGGTTTAAGAGTTAATAGGGTAAATAGGTTGATTGCGATGTGGGGGGTTTGTGGTTTAGGGGTTAATGTTTTAATTATGTTATTTGCAGATTAGGGGTTAATAACTTTATTATTTTGCAATGTAGGGATTGACGGTTTAGGTGTTTGTTATTACTTCGTGCAGGAGGTTAGTTTTTTTTGTTATACTTCGTGCGGTCAGTCATGTGTTTTTATTTTTATTTCTTGCGGGCGGTTACGTGTTTTTTAGTTATTTCGTGCAGGCGGTTGCATTTTTTTTTTTTAAGGCTTCGGGTTTGCCTACGCTGCATCCAGGTGGATTCCGAAAATGGCAGGGCGGTGAAAGAATTCACCTTCGATGTATTCTTTCACCACCCTGCTATTTTTAGAATCCACCTGGATGCAGCTTGGTGCAGCCAACATTCCTTTGAGGATGCGTGCGCAACTGGTGACACCGACGGATGCTTTATTAACGCGATTATAGTACAGATTTCTTTCCTGTATAAGGATGGTATAACACTGATTCTTTTGTCATGTTACTTCAGCATGAACATCCCAAACATGGGTAACAACCTTGATTTATATAGTTATAATCCTTAAATCAGATTTAATCTTAGACCCTACATCTGCATCCACAAGTTTTGCTTGGATATTCATACCCTTTTTATAGGCAGGCATAGGGCTTTTTTGGAACTATTGTATGGTGGAATTACAGCTGGATAATACATTCCAGTGTTTCCTGATTATATGTTAGGTTTCTGTACTTTGAGCATTAAACTCTGTCACAAATATTGATCTTGAATCTGTATTTTCTTTGTTTATAACTTTATCAACAATTTTATTAATTTTTAACAACTTGAATCTAGGGATAGATTTTACCAAATCAATTTCATTTTTAATCATGGCTTCAGGATACCCACTTTCTATAAATCTATCACCCATTTCTTTAAGTATTTTATAAACTATATTCTCATCAGATACAATATTGCGAACTCGCAAGAGTTGATTATGGGGGGATAGATTTAATCAAAGAAGGTGGGTGAGCACTATCATACCTCAATAGACTATTACGGTCCGTGTTTTTCTTAAAAGGATCGGTTTTGAATGAATTACCAACTTTGATGATCCTTACATCTAGAAAATCTAGATATTCTTTACTCCAGATTAATTTAAACTTAATATGATTGGTAGCTATATTGAGTTCATCAACAAATTTTACCAGGGTTCCAACATCGCCCAACCACACTTCAAAAATGTTGTCAATATAATGCCACCAGGTGGAGCCATACTGAATAAAAATTTCATTTGAAAAAATATATCTTTCTTCGTATAAATTCAAAAATATATTTGCATAGTTAGGGGCAATGTTGAAACCCATGGCTGTACCTTGAAGTTGAAGAAAATAATCATCCTGAAACAGGAAATAATTACCATATAGTATAATAGTCAACAATTGTAGGGAAAAATCAATATGAGCAGCATTATACTTGTTATCAGATTTAAATACTGAGTATACTGAATCAATCCCATTTGTGTGGGTTATTGAAGTATACAGGCTTTCAATGTCTAGACTAAATAAGATAAATTTAGTAGTAGGGAGCTCAAGGGAATCGAGTTTATGCAAAACGTCCCCAGTATCTTTAATAAATGAACTTGACTGTTCAACATAGGGACGAAGAATCTTATCCAAGAAGATAGAGATATTGGTGAATACAGAGTTGGTACTAGCAACTATAGGGCGACCAGGGGGGTTTGTCACGCTCTTATGGACTTTGGGGAGGATATAAATAACAGGGGTACATGGTTTTTCTATTTTCAAATAAGACACTACATCCTTCCCTATAATGTTATTTTTCTCTGCAATAAAAATAACCTTTCTATTTCTCTTTGGATCTTAAATAAAGGATTCTATGCAAATTATTTATAAACATTATTATCCTCTGTTTTTTAATTTCATAAATATAGTATTCTTTGTCTAGAACAACAAATGGTCCACCCTTGTCTGCCTTTTTCAAAATAATATCAGATTGATTTTGAAGATTTTATAATGCTCTAATATGTGTTTCAGAAACGTTGGTGTCCCTATGCATATATTTCTTTTTTTTTTGTTTTGTTTTTATTCTTGTCTCTAATTTTTCTATATCATATTGTACTAGTGATGCAAAACTTTCCACACTATGATTAACTGTACCTGGTGTAAAAAACTTCTTTTTTTTAACCCCAGATGGTTCAAATGGATTGCAGGACTCTCAGATGCAGAGATAGGTTTTTTTCCCAACACATTGTTTTGAGTTTTAAATTTCTAAATAATCTGTACAAGTTCTTTTGCAGTTGAAAAAAATTGCAATTTATTTTTGGGCAAAAAGAAAACCCTTTGTTAAGTAGCTCAAGTTCATCTTCAGGCAACATGTATTTAGAGATATTGATAACATTATTTGCACAGTCATTAGAACTCACAGACGCATTTCCTTCAGTGTGTTGTTTAGGAGACGACTTACTTGAGATAACACCTTCTCTCTTACCCTATGCACAGGAAGCAATGCATATAGATCTCAATGGCGGCATGCTGACCGCAACTGTCTGACAAATTTCTTCTTGGCATTTGTTTCTTGACCAGTGCTTGCGCCCTCTGCACCTCTTTCATTGTTGGATTCCCCCGGCGATGTATCTGGGGACTCTGTACTGCTTATGACCGTAGCGTCTTGAAATGCTGCACATATTCCTGCATCTGGCGCCCTCAGGGCCCACCTGTATATTCTCCCAGATGAGTAATCTTGCTCATCTCTTGGAAATGGTGTGTGCTTCCGATCTTCAATGATCTTCTTTGACTCTGTGATCTTTTTATTCACATCCGCCACTAGTTTGTCAAACTCTTCAAGTAGTAAGGATTTCTTTAACTCCTTTTCCATCTCGGCCATCTTAATGCTCTGTTCCTCAATCTCTTTATTAAGGCACTCCACAGTTAGCACTATAACATCCATAGAGCATTTATTCAAAATATGCTCAAACTTATTGCAGTTGCAGTATTCTTGATTGTCCCTCATTAAGGTTGGTCTGGCAATCATGCGTAATCCCCTTGGAATTCACTTTACCCGGTGATATTCGGCCAAGGTAGTAGCATGTAAATCATACACTAAATTGTTTTTGGACAACCTTTCAAATTTTTTAAATGTTAGTTCCAATGGGGCTGTTTTCATGAACTCTCTTGAACACTTTGTAAGGGTAGTAATCCTTGCTACCTCCAGGTCTGAGTATGAGAACATTTTACAACCATCTTGTCTTTCCTCCATTATTATAACCAGGTGCACAGGAGCAGGCAGTCTGCAAATTCAACAAAGTGAAAAAAGTTCCAGCAATTAGGTTAATGTGCACGTCACATCAGGGCCACTGCCTCAGACCCCAATCAAATGTAAAGAGGATCAAGTAGGTGACAGCAAAGTAACTTTTATTCTAATGTTACATAGACAAACAAACAGGCAATGTTTCCAGAGACAATCCCTTAGTCATGCCATGCCAAACAAACATGGTACAATGATTTCTATCCATGTGTAGTCTCCTATAGAAAGAAACAAGAGAAGAGGTGCCTCATAGTGTAATATGTCCAATTCAAATGAGATTAAAGTCGGGTATTATTGCACTCACTTATGGTAAAGCACTTATGTGCTAGTCGAGCATGCCGGGATCTCAGAGACTCTCGTCTGGCTCCATTCCAGGACTAGTACCAATGTTCTCGCTACATACAGCTGGGCTCCACTGCCGTCAAAAGGGATGTGTGCTGGAAGGTAACTCCGTTCACACAGGTGAGCCCTCACTGCAGTATATCCACAAGAAGTATAAGAATTAATGTATTCTTATTTAGAAATATATATTTTAGTCTCACACTTATTATCTTTGATAGATTTATGAGCACATATAGGCTTGCATATATATATGTATGTAGTTATTATTCGTGTATACACATTCTTATGATCACACACATTTACATCAATTTGGATTACCCATTTATTGATACACTAGAAATTATAATAGTATTTAATTTCAATTGAGACACATCCAAATATTTTTTTCATTAGAGAACTTAGAGTGTGGGTCCATTGATATACATTTATACACTTTAAATTAATTGTAATCCAAACCACTTTTTATTTTTATTTTTTATTTATCTTATAAAAATTGTTTTTGTTATTAGAAGAAAGGGGATTAAAGTATATAAAAATATATTCTTTTTGGGGGGGCGCAGTGGCGTAGCGTGGGGGGGGCACAGGGGCGGCTGCCCCGGGCGCATAATTCTTAGGGGCGCAAAATTTGCGCATTCACTGTCACATCGTCCCTTCTCTACTGCAGGCAGATGCAGCACTAAGGGAGGAAACATTCAAAAAAGGTATTTTTTTTTTATAAATAAATATTTTATTGTGTTAACTTCAGGGGGGGGGCTGGGGGTGTAATCGCTCTTTCGGCTCCCATGGCTCAGTGTGCGATGTAAGGAGTGAAGTGTGTGGACAAAGGGAGACTGCACTATGCACACAGGAAGTGGTTAACAGCTGTGCAGTTGAGCAGGAAGACCCGTCACCCACCTCTGAAACACAGTGAGTTACGAATCTCAGGCAGCTGAATTCTTTGGATTCCTGCATGGGCATACAACATGCAGATGTTTTGCTTTTGCTATTGTGGAGGTTCGTCATCCCCAACTATCCAGGTCTCAAGCTTATATTATGTCATATGAACGCAGACTCAGTAGAGGCATTTCAGTAACAACAAGTCTCCTGAGTCCTGACATTGTTCTGTTGTAGTCAGTGCTCAAATCGTGCTGGTATTATTTGTTTCTTTGGTGCATGAAAAGGGAAGAAAACTTGTACTAAAGTTTAGCTTTGTTGACAAATGAGCCTTTAATAATTAACGACTCATTTTTCAACAAAGCTGAACTTTAGTACAAGTTTTTTCCCTTTCCATGCACCAAAGGAACAAATAATACCAGCACGATTTGTGCACCTGCTTATGAAAATAAGCTGTCAGCCTGGTAGCTACATAACACAGCACAGATCTTCTCACCCTGCAAAGATTACCACGGTAATCTATTAGCCTTTGGAGACAATGGCGCTAAAAAACTCTGACTTCTCACCCTCTGCTCTGTGAAATATGATCCTGCTGCCTTCTACAAGATCACAGTGTGTGAGAACTACGTTATGTTTTTAGCTCCGGTGTCTGCAGAGGCTAATTGACTAGGAATCTGCTGGTTAACTGTTTTGTTACAGGGTAAGCTGTCTAAGTCTTGGCATCTGCTGAATCTCCATCTTTTAATTTTATTTCCCTTTAAGTGCTCTACACATACTGTATTACTATATAATAGAAGTAAGCATGACCACATAGAAGTATATAGTGTATAAACTCTGATCATGCTTCCATTGTTAATGCTCAAGATTTGAATTGCCTACCTAAAAAAGTTGTGAGACTCAAGTCACAGGCTACTCTAACATTTAGGTTATACTCCACTATATGTCTGCTTGAGTGTGTATAGGTTGCTGAGCGAGTATCACAGTGTATGCATGTGTGTGGGTATAGGTGTATGCATATGTGTATGACTGTGTGGGTATAGGTGTATGCATATGTGTATGACTGTGTGGGTATAGGTGTATACATATGTGTATGACTGTGTGGGTATAGGTGTATACATATGTGTATGACTGTGTGGGTATAGGTGTATGCATATGTGTATGACTGTGTGGGTATAGGTGTATGCATATGTGTATGACTGTGTGGGTATAGGTGTATGCATATGTGTATGACTGTGTGGGTATAAGTGTATGCATATGTGTATGACTGTGTGGGTATAGGTGTATGCATATGTGTATGACTGTGTGGGTATAAGTGTATGCATATGTGTATGACTGTGTGGGTATAAGTGTATGCATATGTGTATGACTGTGTGGGTATAGGTGTATGCATATGTGCATGACTGTGTGGGTATAGGTGTATGGATATGTGTATGACTGTGTGTGTATAGGTGTATGGATATGTGTATGACTGTGTGGGTATAGGTGTATGCTTATGTGTATGACTGTGTGGGTATAGGTGTATGCATATGTGTATGACTGTGTGGGTATAAGTGTATGCATATGTGTATGACTGTGTGGGTATAGGTGTATGCATATGTGCATGACTGTGTGGGTATAGGTGTATGGATATGTGTTTGACTGTGTGTGTATAGGTGTCTGGATATGTGTATGACTGTGTGGGTATAGGTGTATGCTTATGTGTATGTCTGTGTGGGTATAGGTGTATGCATATGTGTATGAGTGTGTGGGTATAGGTGTATGCATATGTGTATGACTGTGTGGGTATAGGTGTATGCATATGTGTATGACTGTGTGGGTATAGGTATAGGAGGCACAATACTTGCCTTGCCCTGGGCGCTGGCAACCCACGCTACGCCACTGGGGGGGCGTGTCCATATCGCGTACCTGATAGGATGCATCTACTGCAGGCTCTAGAAGAATCCTCTTCAATACACCGATTCTAGAGCACCTAACAGCTAAAATACACATATAACTTAACGATTAATAGTTACAACCTTACAGCTAGATTACGAGTTTTGAGCGCTATAGGGAAATTAACGGCCGCTACAAAAGCAGCGTTAATTCACCTCCCTATAGCGCTGCTATTACAGGTTTACAAAAAGCCGGCTTGAGGCTTGTGGGGGCGATATTGTGACGTTGAGCTCCATACGGCACTGAAATACAAGCGTTGCTTTGACGTGCTCGTGCACAATTTCCCCATAGACATCAATGGGGAGAGCTGGCAAAAAAAGAAGCCTAACACCTGCGATCGCGGAAACAAAAGCTCCGTAACACAGCCCCATTGATGTCTATGGGGAAAGAAAAAGTTATGTTTAAACCTAACGCCCTAACATAAAAACCACGTCTAAACACCCCTAATCTGCCGCCCCCGATATAACCGCCACCTACATTACAGTTATCAACCCCTAATCTGCCACCCTTAACATTGCCACCACCTAAATAAAACTATTAAGCCCTAATCTGCCGCCCTTAACATCACCGACACCTACATCACAGTTATTAACCCCTAATCTGCTGCCCCCAATGTTGCTGCCACTATACTAAAGTTATTAACCCCTAAACCTCTGGCCTCCAACATCACTAACACTACATAAATATATTAACCCCTAAACCTAACCATAACCCTAACGTAACCCTAAGCATAAGTCTAACCCTAACACCCCTTAACTTAAATATAATTAAAATAAAGCTAAATAAACCTTACAATTATTAACTAAATAATTCCTATTTAAAACTAAATACATACTTACCTGTAAAAAACAAACCTAAGCTAGCTACAAAATAACTAATAGTTATATTGTAGCTATCTTAGGTTTTATTTTTATTTCACAGGTAAGTTTGTATTTATTTTAACTAGGTAGACTAGTTAGTAGATAGTTATTAACTAACTATTAACTATTTACTAACTACCTAGTTAAAATAAATACAAAGTTACCTGTAAAATAAAACCTAACCTGCCTTACACTAAAACCTACCATTACAATCAAATCAAATTAATTAAATTAATCAACTACAATTATCTAAATTACAAAAAAATAAACACTAAATTACACAAAATAAAAAATGAAATTATAAAAAAAATTACTCCTAATCTAATAACCCTATCAAAATAAAAAAGCCCCCCAAAATAATACAACCCCTAGCCTACACTAAACTGCTAATAGCCCTTAAAAGGGCCTTTTGTGGGGCATTGCCCCAAAGATAACAGTTTTTTTACCTGGCAATAAAAATTACAAACCCTCCCAACAGTAAAACTCACCACCCATCCAACCAAACCCCCAAATTAAAACTCTACCTAAATAAACCTAAGATAACCATTGCTCTTTTACAATGCCCAAACCATAAGCTAAAAATAAAACCCACCCAATAAACCCTTAAAAAAACCTAACACTAACCCCCAACGACCCACTTACAGTTTTCGAAGACTGGACATCCATCCTCATCCAAACGGACAGAAGTCCTCATCAAAGCCAGCAGAAGTCTTCATCCAAGCGGGCAGAAGTCTTCATCCAAGTGGCCAGAAGTCTTCATCCCAGCGGGCAGAAGTCTTCATCCAGACGTCATCTTCTATCTTCATCCATCTGGCACGGAGCGGGTCCATCTTCAAGACATCAGGCGCGGAACATCCTCTTCTTCCAATCGTCACTGGAAAATTAAGTTCCCTTTAAGTGATGTCATCCAAGATGGCGTCCCTTACATTCCGATTGGCTGAATTCTATCAGCCAATAGGAATTAAAGGGGAAAAAATCCTATATATATATAATGTGTAATCATATGTATATAATATGCTCTCCAAGATGTTTACCTGTTATTTGTTTGTTTGGCTAACATTTTATTTTGAGTCCAGCAAGAGTTTATTACTATAATATATCCTGCTAGCAGATATTTAATTCATAGTAGATGCCTACATTGCAGGCACTAACATAATACTAAGGAGTGCAAATCTGACATTTATATGTCTGACTGTGATGTGACCTGTCAGGACAATTGTCCAGTATAATTCACCATTTTGATATTGCATATTAATCACATATGTCTGTGCTATATAATATAGGGGTACAATTGATCATGTGTATTTACTTATATATTTAGGTACACATACACATATATATTATTTTTCAGTATTAATATGTAGCTATTAGCTAGTGCTGCTTGTCAGTATATAATTGCTTACTGTGAGGTTTTTGTACTTTATAAAAATAATCCATGTTTAGTTACTATGATATTCAAGGTCCCCAACATAGCTGCTTGATTCCTATCATCATAATATTGGTATAAATATCCACAAATATCCCCATGTTTTTTATACATGGTTCCAGTAAGTCTCTTTTTCTATAAACATTAGTGGGGTTCAACCTTGGTTAACGGTCAAATCGAGATACTGACTTGTTTTTCAGAATATATTTACAAAATACATATTTGTCTGTTATAGCTTAGTGACGAGTGCCATCTTCCGAGGGAAAAATATTCTATCTGCTAAATATTAGCTTATTAACAAAAATGTTAATTAATCTGTAATTAGTGTTAGCCAATCAATTATGTGAACCTAACCTTATCAGTTGGGGTGGAGTTAAGCACTTTCAATAAAATACACACTCACCCGCAAAAGGGGGGAGGGGGACACAAGCAGACGGCACAAGGGGCCACACTGAGCATGCATGATGACCACACCCTATCCAGAGGAGATGGGAGGCTAAGCTGACCAGACAAGTCAGGATAATGGCAAGAGAGGGTCCAGGGGTAACCTAAGAGGGTCTTTTTACACTGAACCCCAGTGAAGGATCCCACAATGTTGATAAGTATGAAGCAAACCTATATGAAACAGTGTTATTAATAGGATTTATGCTCTTTACATTTATATTCAAAGTTTTATTATTGAATCAGGTGAGTTAATCAATTCTGGTTTGACCTTTATAGTCACAAATATTTTTGTTTAGTAATTCCTGTTAACCTGGTCTTATCTGTCGACAATAACCCTGGGTCAATCAGGGAATAATATAATTTTCTTATGGTTTGCCAGAATTATTAGTTTACCTGATTCTTGCCAGCTATGCTGAGAATTTAAATAACAAAAGTTTCTGTTTCTCTTTTATATATGCAAGCTACTGCAAGTAAAATAATTTAGTGATTGTTTTCATTAGTGTTAACCTGATAATCATTAAATCATTGTAATGATGTTTGCTTATTGATTTGCTTTATTTAAATATTGCTTATTATTTCTAATCATTCTTTTAATAAACTAAGTTTGCTTATTGATCTGGTCTCAGTTTAATTAATAGACCAATCAGAACTAATAGGATTCAGGGTTTATATATATTATCCTTTGCAAATGATATAATTCAGAGTGTTATTAAATTGCACACATTGCCCCTGCAAAGTTGGTAACTGCTATTATATAAATATATATATATATAAATATTGAGTTACATTATCAGAATGATATAGAGGTTCCATAATATTTATTCTGTCTAAACACATAATACACTTTGCGGGCACACTACTGAAATAATAAAAATAATAATAATAATAATAATAATAATAAGGATAATATTCACAACAGACCATTGACACTCATTCCTATATTACACGCTACAAAGGGTTATCTGATACACAGCATTTGCCTGTATTATGGTTGCCAATATACTATAAAGGATTGCACTGCTCCACATTAATCTATACTCAATCTTACACTTCACACAGCCCATGGTATCTAGATGTATTAATCCAAAACCATCATGGTCACCCCTTCTGTTTGTCACAAGTCTTCACTCAGTGGCCTACTGCCGGGGCCATAGAGAAGGCAAAAGAGTTAACGTCTGTGATCAATCGTCTCTAAAAGACGGAAATTATTGTCATACTCCATTTCTCCTAGGTGGCACATTGAATGGCACTGCTACTAACACATCATTTTAATATCTGGACTGTTAGAATTTCTAAGTATACATACTATGCTAGAGAAAGGAATATCCTTGCACACACCATTTTTAATTACCACGTAGACATGTGCAATTAAGTTCAGTTCGATTCGGAAATTCGGAAAATTCAGCAAATTCGGAGATTCGGATCGAACCGAATTTCCGAATTAAAATACTGCCGAATTTACCGAATAAATCCCAATTAGTTCGGATTTATTCGGTAAATTCGGATGGCCATGGATTACACTAGTATTGTACAGTATATTAGGTTATATCACTCTGCTATGGGTTACACCTAATATACAGTACATAATACACAGCACACATACCGAAATTCCGAATTTCCAAACCGAACCGAATCGAACTGAATCCAGCCAAATTTTTTCGAATCCGAATTAATCCGAAACGAATCCAAAACTAATTAATTTGAAGTTTTTCGAATTCAAATCAATCCGAAACAAAATTCGAAAACCTCTGAATCAATCCAAACCGAACCAAAATGAATTTTTCGATCATGCACATATCTAATTACCAGTAAGCTCCCTTGCCATGTTCTAACATTACTTGTGTGGAACGTAATTTGTTATCATTTATGGGTCGGCTCTTGATGATTCGTATTTGATTCAATCTTGTTTTTGTGTATTTTACAATGTTTTGTTTACATAATTATATCTAACCTAAATAATCCCTTTTTCTTTTGGAAGCATATTAATCAGAGGCCGAAGAGCGGGCTAGAAACTTGTTACATAGGACAAAAATGAGGACTGTTTCAGCAGAATATTGTATTTGTGCATGCACCAACATCTGTTGCATTTTTTTTATTATTCATGTATGTATACTTCCTCAATAAAAATTTAATTAAAATATATATATATATATATATATATATATATCCTTTTGATCTATAGTAATATATAGCAATGGGTATAATTGTATTTGCAATTCTTTTTAAACTGTTATGTGCTTAATATACCGCTGACCATTTAAGGGGTGTGTAATTTTAAGGAAATGTGATTGGTGCTTAGGATTTTCAATAGAGAGCGGGTTTTATACTGTTTATACAGCCTGAAGAAATGGCGATGTCAGCCGAGAAACGCATTGCTGTGTTAGTTTTCAAATAAATGTTTTCATTTTTGACCGCTCTCTGTCCATTTAATCTACTTAGCTGCCACTGGGATAACTGCACCACACTGTGCTGCGGCAGGTTATCTGTAAACTTGTGGAATCGGCTTTTTAGTTGTGGAGTCACAACCTCTTTCTCTTATGGATATACTCAGTGGAGGCTCCTCCATATGTGCACTGTCGCACGTGAACCCCCAGGGGGCAGAGGAGGGAGAAAAAAAATGAGCAGGAAAAAAAAATATGAAAAATTTTATTTTTTATTTTTTATGTATATTATTTTATATTGTATTTATTATATTTATTGTGCAGTGTGCAGTGTATACTATCAGTATCATGATCATGATGCCAGCTTAAGCTGCTTGCAATGCTATCACATCAGATATTTTCATTTTGGTACCAGGTACATTTGAGTTTATTAGGCAGGAGGCAGGAGCTAGGACCGGGTGGACACTTCAGTGTGTGCTGACGTCCGTGACGTCACACACACCACAGCACCACGGTGCTCGTCGCACTGCTGCCTGAGGGGGCTGAGAGAGGCTGAGTCTGTGAGTCATAGATTGACAGTCAGGCTCCAGTCTCCACCCCCCACTCGCACGTGCGGTAAGGAGCTCTATATGCCTGCACAGTGATCGCAATGTATTCACTGTGCAGGCGTAGCTCCTCCCCAGCTTCATGCCTATAGAGGCATAATCGCACAGGCTGAACTGTGCGGTCGTTCAGCCTGTGCTCTGTCTCCTCCCCCAGCCTCTCGATCCGGACTGTGTGATAGGCTGAGAGGGCTCCCTGGCTCACGTGATGATCCCCACGAGGCTCCTCCCTTTGTGGAGATAGCCGTTGAGCTGAGAGGAGGCATTTTGCATAGCTCTGTTGTGCAAAAATCTGTTAGCAAAAAACGAATTTGTTTTGCTGCCTGCTGGCAGCCATCAACAGTCAACACAGTCATATTTGCTGCTGCTGAGCCTGAGCCTCAGTGTGCAAATAGCCTTAGGGCTCCTTAGGCTAATTAATAAATATAGGCTAATATAGACAGTGAGTGAGTTAGAGTTCAGTTAGCCATTATTACATTTAGCTTAGCTTAGCAATAGAGTTTAGAACTTTAGATTCAGCTCTGTTGTGCAAAAATCTGTTAAAGGGACAGTTTACTCAAAAAATTTCTCCCCTTTAATTTGTTCCAAATGATCCACTTTACCTGCTGGAGTGTATTAAATGGTTTACAAGTAGCTCCTTTACCCTTATATTGGCATTTGAAATTGTTAATTTAGCATGTGGTATCCCCACCTATTCTGAAAGTTTGTGGCCGCGCGTACCAGCTATAGATAAGCTTTGTAAACACAGCCAGCAGAAGAAATTACACTCCCAGTGTGATAAAGCAGAGATAAGGTAATAAAATGTTGATTTTCCATTGTTCTCTCAAAGTATTGGTGATTGTTTTAAGGACAGATATAAGATAAAGAAGCAGGTATATGTGCACAATGTGATACAGTAATGAGATCTGATTATACCTACAAGCTCAACCTATTTTATTAGGCTGTGGCTTCAAAACACAAAATCAGAGCTTTAATATACAGAAATAAACCTTAAAAAGCTAATTTTCATACATTTTTTACTCTGCAGTTGGTATAAAAAGCAATTGTAAACACATTAAGGGAAAAACTATTTTACAGTATACTGTCCCTTTAACTGCAAAAAACGATTTTGTTTTGCTGCCTGCTGGCAGCCATCAACACAGTCATATTTGCTGCTGCAGTGTGCAAATAGCCTTAGGCTAATAATAGACAGTGAGTGAGTTAGTTAGAGTTAGCCATTATTACATTTAGCTTAGCTTAGCTTAGCAATAGAGTTTAGAACTTAACTTTAGATTCACAGTCACTAACTACTAGTATTCTATTATCTATCTAGTAGAACATAGTTACTAATTAAATTCTATACTACTATATTATATTAGTTCAGTAAGTTGTTTGACAGTTTGTGGGCAGATATTTTAATGATTTTTGCTGCAGGCCTGCAGTTTTTTATATAGTGTAACTGAGTGAGTTGAGTCTTGAACTACTAGTGTTGAAAAAAAAATCTTTTTTTTTCTACTTGTAATTTAAACAACAGATACAGTCTGAGTCTGAGATTGCTTTTTATATAGAGTAACTTGAGTTGAGTCTTGAACTTGAACTAGTGTTTAAAAAAAAACATTTTTATTTTTCTACTTGTTATTTCAACAACACATACACGGCTAGATTTGGAGTTTGGCGGTAAAAGGGCTGTTAACGCTCCGCAGGTTTTTTTCTGGCCGCACCATAAATTTAACTCTGGTATCGAGAGTTCAAACAAATGCTGCGTTAGGCTCCAAAAAAGGAGCGTAGAGCATTTTTACCGCAAATACAACTCTCGATACCAGAGTTGCTTACGGACGCGGCCGGCCTCAAAAACGTGCTCGTGCACGATTCTCCCATAGGAAACAATGGGGCTGTTTGAGCTGAAAAAAAACCTAACACCTGCAAAAAAGCAGCGTTCAGCTCCTAATGCAGCCCCATTGTTTCCTATGGGGAAACACTTCCTACGTCTGCACCTAACACTCTAACATGTACCCCGAGTCTAAACACCCCTAGCCTTACACTTATTAACCCCTAATCTGCCGCCCCCGCTATCGCTGACCCCTGCATTACACTTTTAACCCCTAATCTGCCGCTCCGTAAACCGCCGCCACCTACGTTATCCCTATGTACCCCTAATCTGCTGCCCTAACATCGCCGACCCCTATGTTATATTTATTAACCCCTAATCTGCCCCCCACAACGTCGCCGACACCTACCTACACTTATTAACCCCTAATCTGCCGAGCGGACCTGAGCGCTACTATAATAAATGTATTAACCCCTAATCCGCCTCACTAACCCTATCATAAATAGTATTAACCCCTAATCTGCCCTCCCTAACATCGCCGACACCTACCTTCAATTATTAACCCCTAATCTGCCGACCGGAGCTCACCGCTATTCTAATAAATGTATTAACCCCTAAAGCTAAGTCTAACCCTAACACTAACACCCCCCTAAGTTAAATATAATTTTTATCTAACGAAATAAATTAACTCTTATTAAATAAATGATTCCTATTTAAAGCTAAATACTTACCTGTAAAATAAATCCTAATATAGCTACAATATAAATTACATTTATATTATAGCTATTTTAGGATTAATATTTATTTTACAGGTAACTTTGTATTTATTTTAACCAGGTACAATAGCTATTAAATAGTTAAGAACTATTTAATAGTTACCTAGTTAAAATAATTACAAATTTACCTGTAAAATAAATCCTAACCTAAGTTATAATTAAACCTAACACTACCCTATCAATAAAATAATTAAATAAACTACCTACAATTACCTACAATTAACCTAACACTACACTATCAATAAATTAATTAAACACAATTGCTACAAATAAATACAATTAAATAAACTATCTAAAGTACAAAAAATAAAAAAGAACTAAGTTACAGAAAATAAAAAAATATTTACAAACATAAGAAAAATATTACAACAATTTTAAACTAATTACACCTACTCTAAGCCCCCTAATAAAATAACAAAGACCCCCAAAATAAAAAATTCCCTACCCTATTCTATAATACAAAAATTACAAGCTCTTTTACCTTACCAGCCCTGAACAGGGCCCTTTGCGGGGCATGCCCCAAGAATTTCAGCTCTTTTGCCTGTAAAAAAAAACATACAATACCCCCCCCCAACATTACAACCCACCACCCACATACCCCTAATCTAACCCAAACCCCCCTTAAATAAACCTAACACTAAGCCCCTGATGATCTTCCTACCTTGTCTTCACCATGCCAGGTTCACCGATCCGTCCTGGCTCCAAGATCTTCATCCAACCCAAGCGGGGGCTAGACATCCACTGAAGAAGTCCAGAAGAGGGTCCAAAGTCTTCCTCCTATCCGGCAAGAAGAGGACATCCGGACCGGCAAACATCTTCTCCAAGCGGCATCTTCTATGTTCTTCCATCCGATGACGACCGGCTCCATCTTGAAGACCTCCAGCGTGGATCCATCCTCTTCTTCCGACGACTAGACGACGAATGACGGTTCCTTTAAGGGACGTCATCCAAGATGGCGTCCCTCGAATTCCGATTGGCTGATCGGAACAGCCAATAGAATGCGAGCTCAATCTGATTGGCTGATTGGATCAGCCAATCGGATTGAACTTGATTCTGATTGGCTGATTCCATCAGCCAATCAGAAAATTCCTACCTTAATTCCGATTGGCTGATAGAATCCTATCAGCCAATCGGAATTCGAGGGACGCCATCTTGGATGACGTCCTTTAAAGGAACCGTCATTCGTCGTCTAGTCGTCGGAAGAAGAGGATGGATCCGCGCTGGAGGTCTTCAAGATGGAGCCGGTCGTCATCGGATGGAAGAACATAGAAGATGCCGCTTGGAGAAGATGTTTGCCGGTCCGGATGTCCTCTTCTTGCCGGATAGGAGGAAGACTTTGGACCCTCTTCTGGACTTCTTCAGTGGATGTCTAGCCCCCGCTTGGGTTGGATGAAGATCTTGGAGCCAGGACGGATCGGTGAACCTGGCATGGTGAAGACAAGGTAGGAAGATCATCAGGGGCTTAGTGTTAGGTTTATTTAAGGGGGGTTTGGGTTAGATTAGGGGTATGTGGGTGGTGGGTTGTAATGTTGGGGGGGGGTATTGTATGTTTTTTTTTACAGGCAAAAGAGCTGAAATTCTTGGGGCATGCCCCGCAAAGGGCCCTGTTCAGGGCTGGTAAGGTAAAAGAGCTTGTAATTTTTGTATTTTAGAATAGGGTAGGGAATTTTTTATTTTGGGGGTCTTTGTTATTTTATTAGGGGGCTTAGAGTAGGTGTAATTAGTTTAAAATTGTTGTAATATTTTTCTTATGTTTGTAAATATTTTTTTATTTTCTGTAACTTAGTTCTTTTTTATTTTTTGTACTTTAGATAGTTTATTTAATTGTATTTATTTGTAGCAATTGTGTTTAATTAATTTATTGATAGTGTAGTGTTAGGTTAATTGTAGGTAATTGTAGGTAGTTTATTTAATTATTTTATTGATAGGGTAGTGTTAGGTTTAATTATATCTTAGGTTAGGATTTATTTTACAGGTAAATTTGTAATTATTTTAACTAGGTAACTATTAAATAGTTCTTAACTATTTAATAGCTATTGTACCTGGTTAAAATAAATACAAAGTTACCTGTAAAATAAATATTAATCCTAAAATAGCTATAATATAAATGTAATTTATATTGTAGCTATATTAGGATTTATTTTACAGGTAAGTATTTAGCTTTAAATAGGAATCATTTATTTAATAAGAGTTAATTTATTTCGTTAGATAAAAATTATATTTAACTTAGGGGGGGTGTTAGTGTTAGGGTTAGACTTAGCTTTAGGGGTTAATACATTTATTAGAATAGCGGTGAGCTCCGGTCGGCAGATTAGGGGTTAATAATTGAAGGTAGGTGTCGGCGATGTTAGGGAGGGCAGATTAGGGGTTAATACTATTTATGATAGGGTTAGTGAGGCGGATTAGGGGTTAATAACTTTATTATAGTAGCGCTCAGGTCCGCTCGGCAGATTAGGGGTTAATAAGTGTAGGTAGGTGTCGGCGACGTTGTGGGGGGCAGATTAGGGGTTAATAAATATAACATAGGGGTCGGCGATGTTAGGGGCAGAAGATTAGGGGTACATAGGGATAACGTAGGTGGCGGCGATTTGCGGTCGGAAGATTAGGGGTTAATTATTTTAAGTAGCTTGCGGCGACGTTGTGTGGGGCAAGTTAGGGGTTAATAAATATAATATAGGGGTCGGCGGGGTTAGGGGCAGCAGATTAGGGGTACATAAGTATAACGTAGGTGGCGGTCGGCAGATTAGGGGTTAAAAATTTTAATCGAGTGGCGGCGATGTGGGGGGACCTCGGTTTAGGGGTACATAGGTAGTTTATGGGTGTTAGTGTACTTTAGGGTACAGTAGTTAAGAGCTTTATAAACCGGCGTTAGCCAGAAAGCTCTTAACTCCTGCTTTTTTCAGGCGGCTGGAATTTTGTCGTTAGAGCTCTAACGCTCACTGCAGAAACGACTCTAAATACCAGCGTTAGAAAGATCCCATTGAAAAGATAGGCTACGCAAATGGCGTAGGGGGATCTGCGGTATGGAAAAGTCGCGGCTGTAAAGTGAGCGTTAGACCCTTTAATCACTGACTCCAAATACCAGCGGGCGGCCAAAACCAGCGTTAGGAGCCTCTAACGCTGGTTTTGACGGCTACCGCCGAACTCTAAATCTAGGCCACAGTCTGAGTCTGAGATTGCTTTTTATATAGAGTAACTTGAGTTGAGTTTTGAACTTGAACTAGTGTTAATAAATAAATAAATTCATTTTTCTACTTGTAATTTAAACAACAGATACAGTCTGAGTCTGAGATTGCTTTTGATATACAGGGAGTGTAGAATTATTAGGCAAATGAGTATTTTGACCACATCATCCTCTTTATGCATGTTGTCTTACTCCAAGCTGTATAGGCTTAAAAGCCTACTACCAATTAAGCACATTAGGTGATGTGCATCTCTGTAATGAGAAGGGGTGTGGTCTAATGACATCAACACCCTATATCAGGTGTGCATAATTATTAGACAACTTCCTTTCCTTTGGCAAAATGGGTCAAAAGAAGGACTTGACAGGCTCAGAAAAGTCAAAAATAGTGAGATATCTTGCAGAGGGATGCAGCACCCTTAAAATTGCAAAGCTTCTGAAGCGTGATCATCGAACAATCAAGCGTTTCATTCAAAATAGTCAACAGGGTCGCAAGAAGCGTGTGGAAAAACCAAGGCGCAAAATAACTGTCCATGCACTGAGAAAAGTCAAGCGTGCAGCTGCCAAGATGCCACTTGCCACCAGTTGGGCCATATTTCAGAGCTGCAACATCACTGGAGTGCCCAAAAGCACAAGGTGTGCAATACTCAGAGACATGGCCAAGGTAAGAAAGGCTGAAAGACGACCACCACTGAACAAGACACACAAGCTGAAACGTCAAGACTGGGCCAAGAAATATCTCAAGACTGATTTTTCTAAGGTTTTATGGACTGATGAAATGAGAGTGAGTCTTGATGGGCCAGATGGATGGGCCCGTGGCTGGATTGGTAAAGGGCAGAGAGCTCCAGTCCGACTCAGACGCCAGCAAGCTGGAGGTGGAGTACTGGTTTGGGCTGGTATCATCAAAGATGAGTTTGTGGGGCCTTTTCGGGTTGAGGATGGAGTCAAGATCAACTCCCAGTCCTACTGCCAGTTTCTGGAAGACACCTTCTTCAAGCAGTGGTACAGGAAGAAGTCTGCATTCTTCAAGAAAAACATGATTTTCATGCAGGACAATGCTCCATCACACGCGTCCAAGTACTCCACAGCGTGGCTGGCAAGAAAGGGTATAAAAGAAGAAAATCTAATGACATGGCCTCCTTGTTCACCTGATCTGAACCCCATTGAGAACCTGTGGTCCATCATCAAATGTGAGATTTACAAGGAGGGAAAACAGTACACCTCTCTGAACAGTGTCTGGGAGGCTGTGGTTGCTGCTGCACGCAATGTTGATGGTGAACAGATCAAAACACTGACAGAATCCATGGATGGCAGGCTTTTGAGTGTCCTTGCAAAGAAAGGTGGCTATATTGGTCACTGATTTGTTTTTGTTTTGTTTTTGAATGTCAGAAATGTATATTTGTGAATGTTGAGATGTTATATTGGTTTCACTGGTAAAAATAAATAATTGAAATGGGTATATATTTGTTTTTTGTTAAGTTGCCTAATAATTATGCACAGTAATAGTCACCTGCACACACAGATATCCCCCTAAAATAGCTATAACTAAAAAAAACTAAAAACTACTTCCAAAACTATTCAGCTTTGATATTAATGAGTTTTTTGGGTTCATTGAGAACATGGTTGTTGTTCAATAATAAAATTAATCCTCAAAAATACAACTTGCCTTGATTCTTCGTCCCTATGTTGAACAGTCAAGTTCATTTATTAAAGATATTGGGGACTTTTTGCATAAACTAGATTCCCTTGAGCTCCCTACTACTAAATTTATCTTATTTAGTCTAGACGTTAAAAGCCTGTATACTTCAATAACCCACACAAGTGGGATTGATTCAGTATACTCAGTATTCAAATCTGATAACAAGTATAATGCTGCCCATATTGATTTTTTCCTAAAATTGTTGACTACTATACTATATGGTAATTATTTCCTGTTTCAGGATGATTATTTTCTTCAACTTCAAGGTACGGCCATGGGTTCCAATGTCGCCCCTAACTATGCAAATATTTATGAATTTACACGAAGAAAGATATATTTTTTCAAATGAAATGTTTATTCTGTATGGTGCCACCTGGTGGCGTTATATCGACTACATTTTCAGAGTGTGGTTGGGCGACGTTGGTACCCTGGTAAGATTTGTTGATGAACTCAATATAGCTACTAATTATATTACATTTAAATTAATCTGGAGTGAAGAATATCTAGCTTTTCTAGATGTGAGGATCAGCAAGGTTGGTAATTCATTCGAAACCAACCTGTTTAATAAAAACACGGACCATAATAGTCTATTGAGGTATGATAGTGCTCACCCACCTTCTTTTATTAAATCTATCCGCCATAGTCAACTCTTGCAAGTTCGCAAAATTGTATCTGATGAGAATACAGTTGATAAAAGACTAATAACTATTTAATAACTATTCTACCTAGTTAAAATAAATACAAACTTGCCTGTAAAATAAAAATAAACCCTAAGATAGCTTCAATGTAACTATTAGTTATATTGTAGCTAGCTTAAGGTTTATTTTAGAGGTAAGTATTTAGTTTTAAATAGGAATAATTTAGTTAATGATAGTAATATTTATTTATATTTATTGTAATTATATTTAAGTTAGGGGGTGTTAGGGTTAGGGTTAGACTTAGGTTTAGGGGTTAATAACTTTAATATAGTGGCGGCAACGTTGGGGGCGGCAGAATAGGGGTTAATAAATAGTATGTAGGTGTTGGTGATGTTTGGGGCAGCAGATTAGGGGTTAATACATATAATGTAGGTGGCGGCGGTGTCCGGAGTGGCAGATTAGGGGTTAATAATTATAATGTAGGTGGCGGCGATGTCGGGGGTGGCAGATTAGGGGTTAATAAAAATAATGTAGGTGTCGGGAATGTTGGGGCAGCAGATTAGGGGTTCATAAATATAATGTAGGTGGCGGCGGTGTCCGGAGCGGCAGAATAGGGGTTAATCATTTTATTATAGTGTTTGTGATGCGGGAGGGCCTCGGTTTAGGGGTTAATAGGTAGTTTATGGGTGTTAGTGTACTTTTTAGCACTTTAGTTATGAGTTTTATGTTACGGCGTTGTACCATAAAACTCATAACTACTGACTTTTAAATGCGTTAGGTCTCTTAACAGGGTAGGCTGTACCGCTCACTCTTTGGCCTCCCAGGAAAGACTCGTAATATCAGCGCTATGGAAGTCCCATAGAAAAAAGACTTTACAAAGTTTACGAGTTGTTTTGCGGTAAGGCCAAAGAAGTGTGCAGTCACCCTAAACCTTCAAGACTCGTAATACCAGCGGTAGGGAAAAAGCAGCATTAGGGCCTCTTAATACTGCTTTTTTACCCTAACGCAAAACTCGTAATCTAGCTGCATGTCTTTTGTAATTTCTCAATTTTTTTATATTTAGGCTTGTATTTTTTCCTCTTCTACCTCTAAGATATATGATGAGATGTATTATTCTAGATACATACCACTAGAAACAAATGTATTAAGATGAATATTGTAAAACAGTTATATTGTTGTCAAGTGAAGAAAGTGTTAATTGCTCTATTGCGCCACCTAGTGGTAATTGTGTATATAAATCACTGTAACATGTTTGTTTGGCAAGGCATAACTAAGGGATTGTCTCCAGAAATGTCACCTGTTTGTTTGTTTATGTAACATTAGAATAAAAGTTACTTTGCTGTCACCTACTTGCTCCTCTTTACATTTGATTGGAGTCTGAGGCAGTGGCCCTAAGGTGATGTGCACATTTACCTGAGTGCTGGAATTTTTTTCACTTTGTTGAATATTTAGGGTGTGCCTACACTGAAACTATTTTTAGTTTCAGTGAGCGCACTGTCTGCACTGTGTAGGCCCACTTTAAATAGGGCCCCGGCCGCAGCAAAATGCCGATAAAAAGCGATGTCAGCGATGCGGGTGGTGAAATGACGCTCGCAATGACTTCTATGGGAGAGACATCACTGCTCGACGGCACTGCTCGGCCACACACCTTTCCTTTGAAAATCTCAGCAGACAGATGGACTGCGAGGCCAACGAGGCTAATAAGCCAGTTTCTCGTCAGTCTGTCAATGTTTTGAATATCGGGGACCTAGGTTTACTCTTTAATAAAGGTTACCAAAGGAACTAAGCAAAACTGATAACAGAAGTAAAATGAAAAATTGTTTTAAATTTAATGCTCTATCCAATATATTAAAGTTACATTTTGATGTTACTGTCCCTTTAATAGTGTTTTTATCAGTACATAATTAAAAGTTACATTTTAGGCTTAAAGCATTATCACTTATGCGAGTTGGTTACACTGTCAGAAAAAAAGGGTACAGTTGGGGTCCGTTTGTGAACACTTAGGGTACAACTGCTGTGGTTGTACCCTCAATGAATCATAATTACACCTTAAGGAACTAATATGTAACATTTAGCGGTAAATAAGGTACAAATATGTTTCCAACTGTCAAAGGGTCCATTTAATCCCCCAAAAAGGTACAATCACTTGTGTGACTAAAAGGTTGAGGGGGATGGGTGGTTCAAGGCTGCCAAACCCTGCAAGTCCATATAATTTGTACAGCTCAATTATTCATATTCACATAACTGTCAGTCACCCAAAATGAATGCAACATACCTGTTGTACAGCAAAATAATTATGTTCAATTGTTGTTGGTAATATGCAAGAAGTGGGCAAAGCAAAAAAATACTTAAAGGGACAGTCTACACCAGAATTGTTATTGTTTAAAAAGATGGATAATCCATTTATTACCCATTCCCCACTTTTGCATAACCAACACAGTTATATTAATATACTTTATACCTCTGTGATTACCTTGTATCTAAGCCTCTGCAGACTGCCCCCTTATCTCAGTGCTTTTGACAGGCATGCAGTTTAGCCAATCAGTGCACACTCCTAAATAACTACATGGGAGTGAACATATTGTTATCTATATGACACACATCAACAGTTTATTAATCAGTTTGAGCCTACCTAGGTTTAGATTTTCAAAAATACTACCAAGGGAACAAAGCAAATTTAGTGATAAAAGTCAATTGTTTAAGTTTTCATGCCCTATCTGAATCATGAAAGTTTAATTTTTACTAGACTGTCCCTTTAATAACCCATATATTCAATGATACTGTGTTGATGGTTCTAAATAGCAAACAAGCACTTAAAGGGACACTGAACCCAAATTTTTTCTTTTGTGATTCAGAAAGAGCATGCAATTTTAAGCAACTTTCTAATTTACTCCTATTATCAATGTTTTTTCATTCTCTTGATATCTTTATTTGAAAAAAAGGCATCTAAGCTTTTTTTCTTGGTTCAGAACTCTGGACAGCAGTTTTTGATTGGTGGATGAATTTATCCACCAATCAGCAAGGACAACCTAGGTTGTTCACCAAAAATGGGCGGCATTTAAACTTACATTCTTGCATTTCAAATAAAGTTACCAAGAGAATTATGAAAATTTGATAATAGCAGTAAATTAGAAAGTTGCTTAAAATGTCATGCTCTATCTGAATCACAAAAGAAAAAATTTGGGTTCAGTGTCCCTTTAACATTTTTATGTTATTATTTATAGCATCAATATGTTAACTCTTAAATATAAAGCAAATGTATTAACTAAAATTACAAAGAAAAAAAATGTTTTAAATTCTATAAAATAAACAAGAGCTGTTCTTCAATTTTTTTCTCTGAAGGACCAGGGCAATTTTCAAATTTCTGCGGTGTTTGTGTTTAGCTGTAATTTTCCTCTTACTCATTTGCTGTACCCATACATATTATATACTGTTTTTCTCGCAATTAAATGGACTTTCTAAATATACCATTATTTTCATCATATCTTATCATTTACTTTATAAAAAAAAATGATAAAATATGAGGAAAAAATGGAAACAACACACTTTTTCTAACTTTGACCCCCACAATCTGTTACACATCTACAATCACCAAAAAAACACCTATGCTAAATAGTTTCTAAATTTTGTCCTGAGTTTAGAAATACCCAATGTTTACATGTTCTTTGTTTTTTTTTTTGCAAGTTATAGGGCAATAAATACAAGTAGCACTTTGCTATTTCCAACCCACTTTTTTTTCAAAATTAGCGCTAGTTACATTGGAACACTGATATCTTTCAGGAATCCCTGATTAACCCTTGATGTGTATATTTTTATTTTTAGAAGACATCCCAAAGTATTGATCTAGGCCCATTTTGGTATATTTCATGCTACCATTTCACCACCAAATGCAATCAAATAAATAAAAATTGTTCACTTTTTCCCAAATAGTTTCACAAGCTTTAGGTTTCTCACTGAAATTATCTACAAACAACTTGTGCAATTATGGCATAAATGGTTGTAAATGCTTCTCTGGGATCCCCTTTGTTCAGAAATAGCAGACATATATGACTTTGGCGTTGCTTTTTGGTAATTAGAAGGCCGCTAAATGTCACACGTGTATTATGCCCAGCAGTGAAGGGGTTAATTAGGGAGCATGTATGGAGCGTCCAGGGTTAATTTTAGCTTTAGTGTAGTGTAGTAGACAACCCCAAGTATTGATCTAGGCCCATCTTGGTATATTTCATGTTACCATTTCACCGCTAAATGCGATCAAATAAAAAAAAACGTACAATTTTTCACAATTTTAGGTTTCTCACTGATATTATTTACAAACAACTTTTGCAAGTATGGCATAAATGATTGTAAATGCTTCTCTGGGATCCCCTTTGTTCAGAAATAGCAGACATATATGGCTTTGGCGTTGCTTTTTGGTAATTATAAGGCCGCTAAATGCGCACCACACGTGTATTATGCCCAGCAGTGCAGGGGTTAATTAGGTCGTTTGTAGGGAGCTTGCAGGGTTAATTTTAGCTTTAGCGTAGAGATCAGCCTCCCACCTGACACATCACACCCCAGGATCCCTTCCAAACAGCTCTCTTCCCTCCCCCATCCCACAATTGTCCCCGCCATCTTAAATACTGGCAGAAAGTCTGCCAGTACTAAAATAAAAGGTATATTTAAAATTAAAAAAAAATTGTATAGCATATTTACATATGCAGCTGTGTAGGATCCCCCCTTAGCCCCCAACCTCCCTGATCCCCCCCCCAAACAGCTCTCTAACCCTCCACCTCTACCTTACTGGGAGCCATCTTGGGTACTGGCAGCTGTCTGCCAGTACCCAGTTTGCAAATAAAAATGTTTTTTTTATTTTTTTTTATTTTTTTTCCTTTTTTCTGTAGTGTAGCTTCCCCCCCCACAGATCAATCCCCCACCCACTCCCAGATCCCTTAGATTTACTTTTATTAGGGATTTTATCCCTCCTTACTGCCACTTATTATATCAAATGTTTTTTCTGTAGTGTAGCGGTTCCCACCCGCTCCCTCCCCGTGCACGCGCCCGCCCGCCGCCCCCCCGTGCATGCGCTCGCTCCCGTGCGCGCTCCCGACAACCCCCGCCCCCGATCCCGCCCCCCTCTCTCTTCAGTCTTTCATCGATGGCCGCCCACCCGCCTCCCACAGTCAGCTCCCACCCACTAACGATTGCGGCCATCGATGCTGGTGCAGAGAGGGCCACATAGTGGCTCTCTCTGCATCAGATGGGGGAAAAATGTTATTGCAGGATGCTTCGATATCGAGGCATCACTGCAATAACCGTAAAGCGTCTGGAAGCGATCAGGATCGCTTCCAACCGCTTTAATCCCCAAAGTCGTATAGGATACGTCGCTGGTCTTTAAAGACCAGGTTGTGTGCAACGTACCCTGTACAACTCGTGTCATTAAGGGGTTAAGAACCAGTTTTTAAAAAAATAAAATAAAATTGTAACCGTTCTCCAGTCACATACATGGACATTGTGTAACACACTATAGCGCATCTGTTGGTTGAAAGTTTCTTGACATGTGTAACACAGCTCCATCTATTGGTAGCAGGTTCATCACCAAAGTGTGTACTAGGGAAATAGACTCATTTGCATATATTTTGCATATTTTGCATAGAGTGACAATTCAATGTATGGGTGAGTTTTATCATTTATCCCTCCTCTGAATCCCGCTTCTTTTCGTTAGAGTTATATTTTATTATTATGTTGTTTCCTATATGTTTTCTATATATTTATGTTTTATGTGGCATGTCACCCTAAATTAAATGGGGTGTTTTTAGAGTCTAGTACAGAGTGATACAAAACACATTGAGTAGTTCTTTTTTTTTTTTTTTTTTGGGAACTGGTTGTTTAGCCTGTCTCTTTCAGGTGGTTCTGTAGCAGTCTTTGGAATTGCTACAGTTATTATTAAAGCTACAGTGTAGCTATTGTAATACTGCCTGAAAAATGTACACATTAAATGAATGCATATTTGAATGTTATATAATACATTTAATGAAACAACATTTGTAATATGTATATCAAAAGACTCTCACCCTAGAGCTAAGGGAAAGACCTTAAAAAAGCCTCCTCTTTATATCCCGTTATTCTCCCAACAAACGGTTATAAAAGAACAATTAAAAAAGGTATTTTGCCTACAAGAGGTAAAAAATGTAAGAGGGGCGCTTATTTGCATAAGCTAAGGTCAATAATTTATAAAACAGCGCTTAGGGTTATATTCCCAATATTTATTAGCAAAATTATATTAGCAACAATTTTTTAGCAAAAAAAATTTTTTTGAAACATAAACAAAAAATAAAAATAAAAATAATGAAATACAATATAAGAGGGTATGCGTGTACAAATGTGGCCACTATTTGATACACTAAACTGAATTGCAATTCATAAAACCTATATACTGTAGCAATAAATAAAACCTATACACTGATAGCAATAAATAAAACTAATAGCAATAAATAAAACTTATAGCATTAAATAAAACTTATACACTGATAGCAATAAAAATAAAAGTAGACTCTCGATAGTAGCAGTTAATAGCTTAATTAATAATTCTGTCCATATGTTTTATTACCAGAATCGGCAAACTTTATACACTGTTGCAATGTTTATTCTTGGCTATATTGCAATCTACCATCAGAGATAGATATTTATATTCCTTATTGTTTTTATATTCCTTAATGTCAGTTGAAAAAACAAAGATTGTGATATAGTTACCTTTGGTTCAGGCGTATCGATATTTTGTATCACCTCTTTCAGTGAAGGAACAAAGGAACAAAGGAACAAAGGAACAAAGGAGAAACTCCAGTGGCGGAATTTAAACAAAAAAACCTTTCAATCTCTTAGATATTCCTTGTCTTTAGAATTCACCTCTTTGTTGCTTAGTTGGTGGTATTCCTATGGGCTTTTCAAATAAACATCCGTTCCGATCTTTTGCAAGAGCCTATCAGGAGAATTTGTTTCAGATCACCTGAATGCTGGGCTCGCGGGGGTATTTGAAAAGGGAAACCGCTAGTGATTTCGGAAACCAGCTGGTTTAGTTTTGCGATCCTCACTGCAGCCTCTGGAGTGTTGATTTCTTTGCCGGTGTACACAAAACCGGTTTAAAGTCTCTAGAATCTATCACCAGGGATAGATGTATTAATATCCTTATGTTTGTGGAGCCAAATCTACGCGTTTCGGCTCAGTGGTGAGCCTTTATCAACTTAACATTTGTAATATGCTGTGTTGAGTACAAATTTGCCATCATGAGGTACAAAGGGCTTGTCACTGGGGCAGTACCCTTAAAAGGCCAGATTTGCACCATTTTTAAGGGTACAATATGGTACCATAGGACTGAGGTCCAATCTAGTCACCAAAGGTACATACAGTATTTGCCTTTGAAAGGTACTATCTGCAAGGGTACCAATTTGTGCCCATTTTAAAGAGTACAGCAGTTGTACCTTTGAGGGTACTGCCCCAGTGACAAGCTGTTGTACCCCTAAAGGTACAATTTTTGCACATTTTTTCTGACAGTGTACAGTCTTTTTTTCTGTTTTATAATATTATTTTTAGGTGAGCTTTGGCGATGGATTTTTTTTTCTTTTTGTGCCACATATAAATTCATGGCTATTAAACAAATAATTTCATAAAAAAATTCAAGTAGCAAAGTAGCAGATTAAGGTAAGATAGCAGGGTAACCTATATTTGCACACTGGTTATCAGAAATAGAGGGGAAAAAAGGGTATAAAGGGAATAAAATTTATCATATAAATATGATATAGCACTATTTACACATGTAAACTTATTTTGCCTGTAAAAATGTTATTTAAAAGCAGTTTAGATTGAAACCATTACTACAGTCATACATATATTAAAGGCACATAATATTCCACAAACTAAAAAAAAGTCCTTAAGAAAATTATTAAAACCTATTTAAAAGTGCATTTGTAAACTTTTAAAAAATACCTTTGTTGAAAATGTATTCCAAGTTTCAACTAAAAAATGAAGTTAATTTGATTAGGGACTTTTATGCCTTTTTAAGTTAGCAAATTATTTAATTTGAACGCAATCATAATTTTACAATTCTATTATACTGTTTTAGTGATCTCAGTAGGCCAGTGCCTAAATGTTTAATTTAATTGAAATGTACTGATATTAAAGGCTTCAACAATTTGGTTTACAGTGCTTTTTCACATCATTTTATTGCAATTAAGTACTATTATTTGAAGACACAAAATATTTCTAAAATACAGCACATAGCTATTATTGGATATTTTAAAATTATCATGTGCCATAAATATTGCAGACTTGATTACAAGTGGTGCTCTAACTGTTGCATGCAAGCAATATCAGGGTTTTGTCTGGAAATATCGCTTGTAATAACAAGTTGAAAGTAAACACGATCGTGAGATAGCAATTGCATTTTATGCTTGTCGGGTTAGCGCCACTGAAAACCTTGTGTAGTCACACTCATATAAAAGCTATTTTATAAAAAATATTCAAATACATATTTTTTAAAAAGTTATAAGGGTCAATAGGTATATGGTATATGACAATGTGTTTGATTACAAAATGCTGTGTTGTAAATACATATACATGTCTAAATATATATTTATGCATCTCTGTGTGTACATATGTGTATATGTATTTATGTGTTTCACTGTATATTTACTGTACATATTTCACATTAACATAAAGGAAAATGCTATTTTTTTGTAAATATAGATAGATAGATAGATCGATAGATAGATAGATACCTACACCTATATATCTATTCCTTTTGCAATTTTGTTAGTGCCATTTTGTTAGAGAAGCAATACAACTGACCTTCATTAGACTAGTTCAGTGTTTTTATCAACTGCAGTTCTCAAGTACTCCCAACAAGCCAGGTTTTTGTTATAGCTGAACTAGAGCACAGGTGAAATAATCCGGTGAGAACAGATTAATAACCATGGTTACTGATCAGCTGATTATTTCACCTGTGCTCTAGTTCAGCTATAATGAAAACCTGGTCTGTTGGGTGTACTTGAGGACTGTGGTTGAGACACAATGGACTAGTTGAGTATCTGGAGCTTCAGCAATTCTGGGTTCGATTACAGGCTCAAGATGGTCAGAAGCAAAAAAATTTCCTCTGAAACTAGTCAGTCTATTTTTCTTTTACAAAGATATGACGAGTCCACGGATTTCATCCTTACTTATTGGATATTAACCACCTGCTAAAAGGAAGTGGCAAAGAGCACCACAGCAGAGCTATATATATAGCCCCTCCCCTTCCCCTCCACCCCCAGTTATTCTCTTTGCCTGTATTATACTAGGAAGACATGGTAAAGTGAGGTGTTAGTTTTAGTTTCTTCAATCAAGAATTTTTTTATTTTAAATGGTACCGGTGCGTACTATTTTCCTCAGGGGGATATGGAAGAAGATTTCTGCCCTGAGGTTTGATGATCTTAGCAGTTGTAACTAAGATCCATGCTGGTTCCCACAAGACTTCTGAAGGTAACCATGAGACATCTTCAGTGTGGAGACCGGTTTCATGCTACAAGCAGCATTAAGGTATGTGCAGCCTTTTTTTCTGAGGAGACTTGGTGTATCAGAACTGGCTGGCATTATTTACCTGTATGGGAATGGGGTAAGCAGTAAAACCTATTTTAATAAGAGGGGTGTTACTGGAGTCCCTATTTTATATTTATCATTAGTTAATATTTAGGCATTATGTGACATGGGAGACAATATAAAAAACAATGTTTTATGTTTTTTATTTTTGGCACTTAAAACTTATTGGTTTTATGCTTGAGGGTTATATTGTGTGTGTATTTTTACTTTAGTGCAAAACTGCATTTCCATGCGGTGTTGTTTGGGCCTACTCTGACTTTTGACCTTAAGGGGCGGAGTCTATTTTGGCGCAATTTCTTCAGGCTTAGCAGCAGCAAACAATAACTCGGTCCTGGACTGTGTAGCTGGTCTGAAGGGTTGGAAACTTGATTCAAAGTACCCTGGAGGCAGGTATTTTTATCTATCTTTTGACTACATATTGATATAAGTATTTCTTAAGCCTTATTTCTGCCCTTGCTTCTGGGTGCAGTAATTTTTGTATTAACCAACGATATTAAGTTAAATTTGGGAATAATTTAACGTTTTTTGTGCATTTTGGAAAAATTGTTCATTTTTCTTTTCTTAAAGGCACAGTACACGTTTTTTCTGATGTTTATTTTATGCTATAAATAAGTGTTTAAATTACTTTTGTGGTATTACTAGTCTGTTCAACATGTCTGACATTGAGGTTTCTCATTGTTCTATGTGTTTAGAAGATATTGTGCAACCCCCTCTAAGATTGTGTAACTTTTGTACTGAAAGGGCTTTACAATGTAAAAAGCATATTTTAAATAAAGTAAGTGTGCCTAGGGATGATTCTCAGTCTGAAGAGAATCAGAATATGCCATCTCCCCAAGTATCACAACCTTTTATGCCCACACAAGCGGCGCCTAGTACTTCTAGTGTGTCTAATTCCTTTACTCTGCAGGAGATGGCTGCAGTTATGTCAACTACCCTTACAGAGCTATTATCTAAATTACCAGTGTTGCAGGGTAAATGCAGTAGGTCAGGTATAAATGTAAATACTGAATCCTCTGATGCTTTATTACCTATTTCCGATGTTCCCTCACAGTGCTCTGAGTTGGGGATCAGGGAATTACTGTCTGAGGGTGAAATTTCTGATTCAGGGAATGTTTTGCCTCAGACAGATTCGGATGCTATGTCATTTAAATTTAAGCTTAAACACCTCCGCCTGTTGCTTAGGGAGTTTTTAGCGACTCTGGATGATTGTGATCCTATTGTGATTCCTCCAGAGAAATTGTGTAAAATAAATAAATATTTGGAAGTTCCTACTTACACTGATGTTTTTCCGGTTCCTAAGAGAATTTCAGGAAATTATTAGTAAGGAATTGGATAGACCAGGTATACCGTTTTCTCCCTCTTCTAATTTTAAGAAAATGTTTCAGATACCATTCGGGACTCATGGCAAACGGTCCCTAAGGTAGAGGGAGCTATATCTTCCCTAGCTAGCGTACTACTATACCCATTGAGGATAGTTGTGCTTTCAAGGATCCTATGGATAAGAAATTAGAGGGTCTACTAAAGAAATTATTTGTTAATCAGGGATTTCTTTTACAACCTATGGCTTGCATTGTTCCAGTAACTACTGCAGCAGCTTTTTTGTTTGAGGCTCTAGAAGAGTCTCTTAAGGTTGAGACTCCATTAGATGACATTCTAGATAGAATTAAGGCTCTTAAGCTAGCTAGTTCTTTTATTACTGATGCCGCTTTTCAAATTGATAAATTAGCAGCAAAAAATGCAGGATTTGCTATTTTAGCACGTAGAGCATTGTGGCTCAAATCTTGGTCTGCTGATGTGTCATCAAAACATAAGCTTTTAGCTATTCCCTTTAAAGGTAAGACCATTTTTGGGCCAGAATTGCCCTACCTGAGGATAGGTCGGTTAAAATGAGGGGTAAACAGAATAATTTTCGTTTCTTTCTGAACTTTAAAGGAGGACCCCCGCTTCTTCTTCTTCCACAAAGCAGCATAAAGGGGTGGCCCCCAATCCGGGACCGGATCTAGTAAGGGGCAGACTTTCTTTCTTTTCTTAGGCTTGGGCAAGAGATGTTCAGGATTCCTGGGCACTAGAAATAGTGACCCATGGTTATCAATTGGAATTCAAGGATTTTCTCCCAAGAGGGAGATTTCATCTTTCAAAATTATCTGCAAACCATATAAAGAGAGAGGCGTTATTACGCTGTGTAAAAGACCTTTTTACTATGGGAGTAATCTGTCCTGTTCCAAAATTGGAACAGGGACAGGGGGGGGTTTGTGGTCCCCAAAAAAGAGGGAACATTCAGACCAATTTTGGACCTCAAGTGTCTAAACAAATTTCTAAGAGTTCCACCATTCAAGATGGAGACAATTCGAACGATTTTGCCAATGATCCAGGAGGGTCAATATATGACTACCGTGGATTTGAAGGATGCTTACCTTCATATTCCAATCCACAAAGATCATCATCAGTTTCTAAGGTTTGCCTTCTTCGACAAACATTATCAGTTCGTGGCTCTTCCTTTCGGGTTGGCCACAGCACCCAGAATCTTCAAAAAGGTTTTAGGGTCTCTTTTGGCGGTTCTCAGACCGCAAGGGATAGCGGTGGCGCCTTATCTGGATGATATTCTGATTCAGGCGTCAACATATCATCTGACAAAATCTTACACTGACACAGTGTTGTCTTTTCTGAGAACTCACGGCTGGAAGGTGAACATAGAGAAGAGTTCACTTGTTCCACAGACAAGGGTTCCTTTCTTGGGAACTCTGATAGACTCGGTAGCCATGAAAGTATTTCTGACGGAGGTCAGAAAATCAAACATTTTGAATGTTTGCCGAGCACTTCTGTCCATTCCTCGGCCATCAGTGGCTCAGTGTATGGAGGAAATCAGATTAATGGTAGCGGCAATGGACATCGTTCCGTTTGCTCGCTTTCATCTCAGACCACTGCAACTGTGCATGCTCGGTCAGTGGAATGGGGATTATGCAGATTTATCTCCAAAGATAATTCGGGATCAAGAGACCAGAAACTCTCTTCTTTGGTGGTTGTCGCCAGATCATCTGTCCCAGGGGACTTGTTTCCGCAGACCCTCGTGGGTGATAGTGACAACAGATGCCAGCCTTTCTTGGCTGGGGTGCAGTTTGGAACTCCCTGAAGGCTCAGGGTGTTTGGACAATATTCTGGAACTGAGAGCAATATTCAATGCGCTTCAGTCGTGGCCTCAGTTGGCTTCGGCCAAATTCATCAGATTCCAGTCGGACAACATAACGACTGTGGCATATGTCAATCATCAGGGGGGAACAAGGAGTTCCTTAGCGATGATAGAAGTATCCAAGATAATCAGTTGGGCAGAGGCCCACTCTTGTCATCTGTCAGTGATCTACATCCCAGGGGTAGAGAAGTGGGAAGTAGATTTTCTAAGTTGTCAGACTTTTCATCTGGGGGAGTGGGAACTTCACCCAGAGGTATTTGCCTCATTGATTCTTAGATGGGGCAGACCGGAATTGGATTTGATGGCATCTCGTCAGAATGCCAAGCTTCCAAGATACGGATCTCGGTCAAGGGATCCTCAGGCCGAACTGATAGATGCCTTGGCAGTAGCTTGGTTGTTCAGCCTAGCTTATGTGTTTCCGACGTTTCCTCTCCTCCCACGCGTGATTACTCGAATCAAACAGGAGAGAGCTCCAGTGATCCTGATAGCGCCTGCGTGGCCACGCAGGACTTGGTATGCGGATCTAGTGGACATGTCCTCTCTGCCACCGTGGAAACTTCCGTTGAGACAGGACCTTCTCATTCAAGGTCCTTTCCAACATTCAAATCTAATTTCTCTGCAACTGACTGCTTGGAGATTGAACGCTTGATTTTATTGAAGCGAGGATTCTCTGATTCAGTTATCAATACTTTGATACAGGCTAGAAAACCTGTCACTAGTAAGATCTATCATAAGATATGGCGTAAATATTGGTGTGAATCCAAGGGTTACTCATGGAGTAAAGTTAGGATTCCTAGGATTTTGTCTTTTCTCCAAGGATTGGAGAAAGGGTAATTAGCAAGTTCCTTAAAGGGACAAATTTCAGCTTTGTCAATTCTGTTTCACAAACGTTTGGCAAATGTATCAGATGTTCAATCTTTTTGTCAGGCTCTATCTAGAATTAAGCCTGTATTTAGACCTATTACTCCTCCCTGGAGTTTGAATTTAGTTATTTGAGTTCTGCAAGGGGTTCCGTTTGAACCTATGCATTCCATAGATATTAAACTATTTTCTTGGAAAGTTCTGTTTTTGGTTGCTATTTCTTCTGCTCGAAGAGTTTCTGAGCTTTTAGCATTACAGTGTGATTCGCCTTATTTCATATTTCATTCTGATAAGGTGGTTTTACGTACCAAACCTGGGTTCCTTCCTAAGGTTGTTTTGAATAAGAATATTAATCAGGAAATTGTTGTTCCTTCCTTGTGTCCTAATCCTTCTTCTAAGAAGGAGCGTCTGTTATATAACTTGGACATGGTCCGTGCCTTAAAGTTTTACTTACAGTCAACTAAGGATTTCTGTCAATCATCTTCATTATTCATTGTTTATTCTGGAAAGCGTAGGGGTCAGAAAGCTACGGCTACCTCTCTTTCTTTTTGGCTGAGAAGTATCATCCGCCTGGCATATGAGACTGCTAGACAGCAGCCTCCTGAAAGAATTATGGCTCATTTTACTAGGGCTGTGGCTTCCACATGGGCTTTTAAAAATGATGCATCTGTGGAACAGATTTGTAAGGCTGTGACTTGGTCGTCCCTTCACACTTTTTCCCAATTTTACGAATTTGATACTTTTGCTTCTTCTGAGGTTATCTTTGGGAGAAAGGTTCTTCAAGCAGTGGTGCCTTCTGTTTAGGCTCCTGTCTTGTCCCTCCCTTTCATCCGTGTCCTATTGCTTTGGTATTGGTTTTCCACAAGTAAGGATGAAATCCGTGGACTCATATCTTTGTAAAAGAAAACTAAATGTATGCTTACCTGATAAATTACTTTCATTTATGATATGACGAGTCCACGGCCCTCCCTGTTATTTTAAGACAGGTTTATTTTATTTATTTTTTAAAACTTCAGTCAACTCTGCACCTTTTTAGCCTTTCCTTTTCTCTTCCTTTAACCTTCGGCCGAATGACTGAGGGTGGAGGGGAAGGGGAGGGGCTATATATACAGCTCTGCTGTGGTGCTCTTTGCCACTTCCTGTTAGCAGGAGGTTAATATCCCACAAGTAAGGATGAAATCCGTGGACTTGTCATATCGTAAAATAAAGTAATTTATCAGGTAAGCATAAATTTAGTTTTGTTCTGAAAAATGAAGACTATTCCATGTGAGAAATTACCAAGAAACTGAAGATTTTGTACAACGTTGTGTAATGCAAACTGGCTCTAACTAGAATAGAAAGAGAAGTGGGAGACCCCGGTGAACAACTAAAGAAGAGGACAAATACATTAGAGGGTATAGTTTGAGAAACAGCCGCCTCACAGCTCCTCAACTGGCAGCTTCCTTAAATAGTACCCGCAAAACACCAGTCTCAACGTTAACAGTGAAGAGGTAACTCCGGGATGCTGAGCTTCTAGGCAGAGTTGCAAATAAAAAGCCATATCTTAGACTGGCAATTAAAACGAAAAGATTAAGGGCCAGATTACAAGTGTAGAAGTACTTAACGCTCCTGCTTGAGCGCTAACTATGCTAAAAGTAATCTTTTTGCACGCGTCAAGTAGCGCTCGTATTACCAATTTGAAAGTATACAGCTAGCCCGATGCGTGTAAAAAGCCAAACTTAGAATATCGCAAGCGCTAATGTATTCCCTCATAGAAGTCAATGGAGCAAAAAAGTAGACATGTGCGTTTCGTTTCGGCCGAATTTCGTTTTCGGATTAATGTTGACCGGTTCGGAGATTCTAATGCATCTGAATTTCCGAATCGGCACCATAATGAAAATCCGAAAAAATACAGAAAATGAATAAATCAGTTTCCGAATTTTCGGATTCCATTATTCATATTCAGAATTTTTAATTGTTCTAATTTAAACCGCAGTTCCCCGACATCGCTGACACTAACTAAATCACTAAATAAAGCTATTAACCCCTAAACCGCCGTTCCCCGACATCGCCGACACCAACTAAATCACTAAATAAAGCTATTAACCCCTAAACCGCCGTTCTCAGACATCACCGACACCAACTAAATCACTAACTAAACCTATTAACCCCTAAACCACAGTTACCTGACATCACCAACACTAACAATACCTATTAACCCCGTTCCCAAACATCGCCAACACAAACTAAACCTATTAACCCCTAAACCGCCATTCCCAAACATTGCCAACACTACTAAACCTATTAACCCCTAATGCACTGGCCCCCACATTGCAACAACCTAATTTAAACTATTAACCCCTAAACCTAACACCCCCTAACTTTAACATAATTAAAATAGACCTAAATTAAAGTTACAATTATTAACTAACTACCTATTTAAAATAAATACAAACTTACCTGTGAAATAAAAATAAAACCTAAGCTAGCTACAATATAACTATTTACTAACTACCTAGTTAAAATAAATACAAACTTACCTGTGAAATAAAATAAAAACCTAAACTTACACTAATAAAACCTAACATTACTAAAAATAAAAAACCTAACATTACTAAAAGATGAAAACTACAATTACAAAAAATAATAAACACTAAAGTTAAAAAAAAACTACCATTACAAAAAATAACAAACGAAATTATCCAAAATAATAAAAATTATTCCTAATCTAATACCCAGTTTAAAAAAAAAAAAAAAAATATATATAAAAACCTAATCTATAATAAAATACCAAGGGGCCAGGGCCTTTTGTAGGGTATTGCCCTAAAGTTAACAGCTCTTTTGCAAACAAATAAACACAAACACCCCCTAACATTACAACCCCCCACCCCCCCCAACCCACTAAATAAAAAAAAAATTAACTAAAAAAAAACTAATCTACCCATTGCCTTGAAAAGGGCATTTGTATGGGCATTGCCCTTAAAAGGGCATTCAGCTCTTTTACTGCCCTTAAAAGTGCATTCAGCTCTTTTTCGGCAATTAGAATAAAAAAGCCCTAATCTTAAACAAAAACACCCCGAAAAAAAACAAAAAAAAATATCTAACACTAACCCCAAAATCAGTACTCACAGTTGCTGAAGTCCGGCGAAAGATCTTCATCCCAGCTGCGAAGCATCTTCATCTAGATGGCTCCATCTGTATCCATTATGGGACTGGCATCTTCTATCTTCATCCCAGTGGAGGCAGAGTGGTCGGTGGATGCGCGGAGGTCCAGGCGGAGGTCCATTGGTCCGACTGATTTAAACAGCCAATACGATTTAAGTAGCTCTCATTCCTATTGGCTGATTTGAATCAGCCAATTTTTATTTTTAATGGGCCGAAAAAGAGCTGAATGCCCTTTTAAGGCAATGCCCATACAAATGCTCTTTCGGGGCAATGGGTAGATAAGGTTTATTTTTATTTTGTGGGTTTGAGGGTTTGTAATGTTAGGTGGTGTTTGTTTTTATTTTTTTGCGAAAGAGCTATTAACTTTAGGGCAATGCCCTACAAAAGGCCCTTTTAAGGGCCCTTGGTAGTTCATTATAGATTAGTTTTTTTTATTTTGGGTTGTTTGTTTGTTTTTTTTTTAAAAGGCATATAAGAATAGAAATAATTTTAATTTTTTGGGGATAATTTCGTTTGTTATTTTTTGTAATGGTATTTTTTTTTATTTATTGTAATTTTAGTGTTTATTATTTTTTGTAATTGTAGTTTTAATTTTTTAGTAATGTTAGATTTTTTTTTATTTTTAGTAATGTTAGGTTTTATTAGTGTAAGTTTAGGTTTTATTTTTATTTCACAGGTAAGTTTGTATTTATTTTAACTAGGTAGTTAGTAAATAGTTATATTGTAGCTAGCTTAGGTTTTATTTTTATTTCACAGGTAAGTATGTATTTATTTTTAAATAGGTAGTTAGTTAATAATTGTAACTTTAATTTAGGTCTATTTTAATTATGTTAAAGTTAGGGGGTGATAGGTTTAGGGGTTAATATAGTTTAATTTAGTGTTGGCCTTGTGGGTGTACGGCAGTTTAGAGGTTAATAGGTTTAGTTAGTGTTTTAGTTAGTGTTGGCGATGTTCGTGTACGGCGGTTTAGGGGTTAATAGGTTTAGTTAGTGTTAGCGATGTTGGGGAACTGCTGTTTAGGGGTTGAATAGGTTTAGTTAGTGTCGGCGATGTCGAGAAACTGCGGTTTAGGGGTTGATAGGATTAGTTAGTGTCGGCGATGTTTGGGGGCGGCGGTTTAGGGGTTAATAGGTTAGTTAGTGTCATCGATGTCGGGAACTGCGGTTTAGGGGTTTATAGGTTTGAGTAGTGTTGGCGATATGGGGGGGTGATTTAGGGGTTAATAGGTTTATTTAGTGTCGACTATGTGGGGGACGGCGGTTTAGGGGTTAATAGCTTTATGTAGTGATTTAGTTGGGGTCGGCGATGTCGGGGAACTGCGGTTTAGGGGTTTATAGGTTTAGGTTGTGTCGACTATGTGGGGGATGGCGGTTTAGGGGTTAATAACTTTATTTAGTGGTGGCGAAGTGGGTGGCAGCGGTAAATACACAGTTAAACACTTTATTAAATATGAATATAGCATAGATATGATTTTTCATGTTTTTATTTACTTAGCTGCAAAGGGCTCCAATGCACTTCTATGTATGTCTATATGTGTGTACATATGTATTTATATGTTTGTATGTATATATATGTCTGTAAATATATACTTGATAGTGTTATTATGAGTGTAACTGTTATTCGAAAGACTGGGGTCACTTAGAAATTTCCTTGATAACATCAAACGTATCAGAAATACAGTGCAGATATTGTTAATGTAGTAATGATTACCTTAATAATAAGAATTTTAATAGTCTTATTTAACAAAAGAATAATAACCATTACCATAATTATAAGAATTTAAATAGTTTTATTTAACTAAAACAATATCATTATATATAATTTTTAATGCTTGACCCTCCCTCCTCACACTTAGGCCCTTGTGCAGATCTATTCCACTCCAAAGAATCTTTTATTCATTGAGCTTCTTGAAACATAGTATGGGATGATTCTGTGTACATAGATTTGCAGGGGAGCAATGGTATTAAAGGGATAGTAAAGTCAAAATTAAACTGATTCAGAAAGAACATGCATTGTTTAAAAATTTTCCAATTTACTTCTCTTATCTAATTTGCTTTGTTTTCTTGGCATCCATTGTTGAAAAGCATACATAGGTAGACTCAAAAGCAATGCACTACTTTGAGCTTGCTGCTTGTCCCTTTCTCACTCAATGTGTTCAGCTAGGCCCAAGTAGAGCATTTGCTCTCCTTCAACAAAGGTTACCAAGAGAATTAAGCACATTTGATAATAAAAGTAAATATGAAAATTGTATGTTCTATCTGAAACCCAAAGGTTCTCTTTCATAATTTTCCCCCTTAAGGTCTATTTCTCAACTCTGTATTTCTATTTTATAATGTTCTTAATGTGAAGAAGGAGCATGTTATTTCTGCAGACACAAATTTACAGTTTTAAGAACTACAAAACCAATAATATGTGATAATATCTTCAAGATAGAAAAATTGCCCAAAATAATCTGACAGAAACCTCTGGGAGTGCATGACAATAAATTTCCCCAAAAAAATTACACATTACAGCCATGAATATACAGCATCTTGCTATATATATATATAAACAGATCACAACGGTATCTGAACTCACAGTTCTGCATAGTCAGCAACTAGGGTGCCAGCTCAGATAGTATTTATAAAATTGAAAAAGGGAACTTCACCCTCTGGATTTTCAAGTGTCAAAAATCAAATAACTTTAATACATAACGGTTTTGGGGTCCACAACCCTTTCCTCAGACCAGAGAGAGCAGTTATACAAAAATTATATACAGGGAGTGCAGAATTATTAGGCAAATGAGTATTTTGACCACATCATCCTCTTTATGCATGTTGTCTTACTCCAAGCTGTATAGGCTCGAAAGCCTACTACCAATTAAGCATATTAGGTGATGTGCATCTCTGTAATGAGAAGGGGTGTGGTCTAATGACATCAACACACTATATCAGGTGTGCATAATTATTAGGCAACTTACTTTCCTTTGGCAAAATGGGTAAAAAGAAGGACTTGACAGGCTCAGAAAAGTAAAAAATAGTGAGATATCTTGCAGAGGGATGCAGCACACTTAAAATTGCAAAGCTTCAGAAGCGTGATCATCGAACAATCAAGCGTTTCATTCAAAATAGTCAACAGGGTCGCAAGAAGCGTGTGGAAAAACCAAGGCGCAAAATAACTGCCCATGAACTGAGAAAAGTCAAGCGTGCAGCTGCCAAGATGCCACTTGCCACCAGTTTGGCCATATTTCAGAGCTGCAACATCACTGGAGTGCCCAAAAGCACAAGGTGTGCAATACTCAGAGACATGGCCAAGGTAAGAAAGGCTGAAAGACCACTGAACAAGACACATAAGCTGAAACGTCAAAACTTGGCCAAGAAATATCTCAAGACTGATTTTTGTAAGGTTTTATGGGCTGATGAAATGAGAGTGAGTCTTGATGGGCCAGATGGATGGGCCCGTGGCTGGATTGGTAAAGGGCAGAGAGCTCCAGTCCGACTCAGAAGCCAGCAAGTTGGAGGTGGAGTACTGGTTTGGGCTGGTATCATCAAAGATGAGCTTGTGGGGCCTTTTCGGGTTGAGGATGGAGTCAAGCTCAACTCCCAGTCCTACTGCCAGTTTCTGGAAGACACCTTCTTCAAGCAGTGGTACAGGAAGAAGTCTGCATCCTTCAAGAAAAACATGATTTTCATGCAGGACAATGCTCCATCACACGCGTCCAAGTACTCCACAGCGTGGCTGGCAAGAAAGGGTATAAAAGAAGAAAATCTAATGACATGGCCTCCTTGTTCACCTGATCTGAACCCCATTAAGAACCTGTGGTCCATCATCAAATGTGAGATTTACAAGGAGGGAAAACAGTACACCTCTCTGAACAGTGTCTGGGAGGCTGTGGTTGCTGCTGCACGCAATGTTGATGGTGAACAGATCAAAACACTGACAGAATCCATGGATGGCAGGCTTTTGAGTGTCCTTGCAAATAAAGGTGGCTATATTGGTCACTGATTTGTTTTTGTTTTGTTTTTTAATGTCAGAAATGTATATTTGTGAATGTTGAGATGTTATATTGGTTTAACTGGTAAAAATAAATAATTGAAATGGGTATATATTTGTTTTTTGTTAAGTTGCCTAATAATTATGCACAGTAATAGTCACCTGCACACACAGATATCCCCCTAAAATAGCTATAACTAAAAACAAACTAAAAACTACTTCCAAAACTATTCAGCTTTGATATTAATGAGTTTTTTGGGTTCATTGAGAACATGGTTGTTGTTCAATAATAAAATTAATCCTCAAAAATACAACTTGCCTAATAATTCTGCACTCCCTGTATATATATATATATATATATATATATATATATATATATATATACAATAATAGCCGGTAGCCTAGCACTCCTTCCACTCTTGTGCAACCATAGCCCGGGTGCAGTCCTCAGAATAATGAATAGGTTAGCAAGGTAGGATGAAGGGCACTCACATGACTTGTAGAATAGGTAAAAAACTGTAATCTTTATTTTCCAAAAGTAATAATAACTCAAACAATGTCGACGTTTCAGCCCATTCAAAGGCCTTCTTCAAGACAGCTTTTTATCAGCTTCAGTGTGCCCTGTAAACGTTATTGTGCTACGTGCACTGAAGCTGATAAAAAGAAGGCCTTTGAATGGGCAGAAAAGACGACATTGTTTGAGTTATTTTTCACCTATTCTACAAGTCCTGTGAGTGCCCTGCATCCTACCTTGCTAACCTATATATATATATATATATATATATATATATATATATATATTTGCATACAAAGAGAGAAGCGCTCTACCAGGAACGAACAACAGCTCAGTGGCTTGTTCTATGGCGATTTACCACCCGGAAGCAGCCTCTTTTAGACCAGTGTGCTTTTCACAGAAGAAAACTTTCCTGAAGAATATCAGTCTGATCCCGCCAAGTAAGGTCAGTCCAGCCCCGAAATACCAGGCAATTCTCCTCTGAACAAGGAACATGACAACCCCAGACGATCATTTCGGCCTTCTATCGGCCTCGTCAGTGAGGTGCAGCCACATTCCTCTAAGCACACTGGGCAAGGAGTCCACGTCTGGTTTCCCCCATCACCCATAGGGAGACTTCCCCAGGGTCATAATAATTTGCATACAAAGAGAGAAGCGCTCTACCAGGAACGAAAAACAGCTCAGTGGCTTGTTCTATGGCGATTTACCACCCGGAAGCAGCCTCTTTTAGACCAGTGTGCTTTTCACAGAAGAAAACTTTCCTGAAGTATATCAGTCTGATCCCGCCAAGTAAGGTCAGTCCAGCCCCGAAATACCAGGCAATTCTCCTCTGAACAAGGAACATGACAACCCCAGACAATCGTTTCGGCCTTCTATCGGCCTCGTCAGTGAGGTGCAGCCACATTCCTCTAAGCACACTGGGCAAGGAGTCCACGTCTGGTTTCCCCCATCACCCATAGGGAGACTTCCCCAGGGTCATAATAATTTGCATACAAAGAGAGAAGCGCTCTACCAGGAACGAACAACAGCTCAGTGGCTTGTTCTATGGCGATTTACCACCCGGAAGCAGCCTCTTTTAGACCAGTGTGCTTTTCACAGAAGAAAACTTTCCTGAAGTATATCAGTCTGATCCTGCCAAGTAAGGTCAGTCCAGCCCCGAAATACCAGGCAATTCTCCTCTGAACAAGGAACATGACAACCCCAGACGATCGTTTTGGCCTTCTATGGGCCTCGTCAGTGAGGTGCAGCCACATTCCTCTAAGCACACTGGGCAAGGAGTCCACGTCTGGTTTCCCCCATCACCCATAGGGAGACTTCCCCAGGGTCATAATAATTTGCATACAAAGAGAGAAGCGCTCTACCAGGAACGAACAACAGCTCAGTGGCTTGTTCTATGGCGATTTACCACTGTATACAGATATATATAGGAATATCTATTTAAAAATTTGTAGAACATATTCTGCTGTGTACAGAACATTGGAATGTGCAATATTTACAGTCAATACACACTATAACACTTTATTAAATATGAATATTGCATAAATATGATTTTACATATTTCCATCTACTTAACTGCAAATGGCTCCAATGCACTTATATATACTGTATATGTCTATATATGTGTGCATATGTATTTATATGTTTATATGTGTATATAAGTCTTTAAATATATAAATACACATATAAATACATAAATACCTATATACACACATATAAACATATATATATATATATATATATATATATATATATATATATATATATATATATATATATTAACACAATGGAAGAACTCTCTGGTCATTTTTAATCCTGTGAAGTTTTATTAATGTGACGTTTTGGGGACACACTCCCCTTCCTTATCACTTACACATAACTGTTAGTGCTACACTTGAAATCTGGCCTTTAATGTCCGGTTATTTTCTTTGCACAGATGTGGCCAAAAATGTTGGTACCTTTGCATTTTAAAGTATTGGTACCTTTGTATTTTAAGAGAGGAACACAAAAAAGCCCTACTGGAGTTTGCCAAAAAGCATATTGACAAGCCACAGTCCTTTTGGGAGAGCTAATGAGATCTGCTCTCCTTGCAAGCTCAGCCAGTTTGATTAGGTTTTCGTTTGAATTACAGAACAAGCTATTTCATATACAAAATATAGCTAAATGAGCAATTTTGCTTAGATATTCTGCAGCTGATATAACGTCGTGAACACATCAAGGGAAAACACATTTTACAGTAAACTGTACCTTTAAGTACATATAAAAATTGCATTATTCTGTTTTTTTCTATGCAAAAAGCAATTTTTTTTGTTTTTTTGAAAGAAAACCTTAAATGCCAGTTTTGTGGTTTCTGAAGTTCTGTATGAGCAGTCAAAATAACTTTACCAAAGCTTTTAACTTCGGTTAATATTTCCAAAGTCAATGTGATTATCACTTAAGTATAATGATCAACCATGGACATGTAATAAAAGTGTGAGTTTCTACTTTGCACTTTGAAAAGTAATTGAAAGTAAATGGAGAGTTAGTTACTGCAAAATTGTACGGACAAGGTTGCAATTGTTTTTAACTAACAGCTTTAAATCTCGGTTCTAGCAGTAAAAATATTGTGACTTCATGACTGCTTTTGCTCCTCACGTGGTTGCAATTGTGTTCCACATGGAATAAAAATTTTTCAATTTTTTAATAATCAAGGCTTTACAAAGGCATATATATGGGCTGAAATGTGTGGCCTTATCATTATTTTCATGTTCTGATTTTTCTTATTGGTGGGACTGTTTGTGCGAGCACCCCCAACTGATGCAGAGGTTTACTATATTGGCTAGAAATACCGGTGGTGTCGCTATTAGCAATTTGTATCATCCCCCTTTATTCTTTTTTGCAAATTTACCAGTAGGGTATCTAGTCCATAAATAATTTAAATAATTTAATATTAAAGTTAATGTTTTAAGTTATCCTAATTATTATAGGAGCTGTATGTACACTCAGAAACTCTCTAATCTGCACCCTAGGGTGCTAATAATTTTCTGACATACCACATGTAATCTAGGCCATGATATTTCTTCCAGAGGGGCTTACCAAATCCTTATTGACTTTTGGCAATAAATAGAATATTGAAAATCTCTGGAATTTGAAAGAAATCCAAGCTCTTAATAAGTAAGAATCCCTCTATTTTTTTGCTTTGCTTAGATGTTCTTCTAACAGAGAGGCCTATTTATCAAAGTGTCAACTGAAAATGCGCTTGAATTCCGCGTCGTAGTTGTCGCGAGATTAATGCGCCATAGTAATCAAAGCATCAAGATCGGAATAATTTGAATTTTGTGACATAACATACGATTCACCGGTCTCAATTCGACGCAGATCGATGTGAATAGAAAAGCCGTTAAATTTAAGCGTAATTCTTTATATTCGCCCTCCTATTCGACACAATTTGAAGCTGTCAAGAAGTTATCAAAAAATGAATATTTACGCTTGCGTCTTATCCGACGCAGCGTACCTAGTTTACAATCCGCCACCCTTGAGGTTGCGGATGCTATAGAAGTCAATGGGAATCGGAAAACACTGAAATCTGCGAGAGAGTGAAGCATATCACCTAATAAAAGTCAATTACAAACTATTAAATATGTATACCCTTCAAAAATAAAAAAATATGATTGTTCCACATGTGGTGCACTAGTAGATATAGGGATAAAATGAAAAATACATTGCTACGGATGCATTATGCTACAACTTTGTCTCTCATTACAAATATATTTATTTATATATATATATTAATATAGCTAACTTCCTTTTTATTTTTTTGAAAAATCTATGTGCACCATGTTTAAGCCATGTAATACAAGTTCCACTGTCCACTTCGCGCCATATTTGACGCAACACTTTTCGCACCAATTATGACGCAAACTCCTAAATCACCCACACACTAGTGAATTTTTCCACCACTTTTGATTGGAATATGCATAATCACATGATTTATGACATCAGCCAATCTGATTCAAATATACATTATAAACTATCACTAACGAATCAAATTGCTCGATACTTGTGTCATTGATCACTCATCAGAACTTGTAAGTGCCATACGTTACATTGTGTATTATAATTTGAAAGTATGTTTATTGGAAATTAGTATTAAAGATAAACATTGATGCTGACATTAGGACACACAGTGTAATATTTTAGACAAGTATTTTAAAATTCGAATTAATGTTTGTTTCAATAAAATCTTAAGCCGGCACGGAGCCAATTGAATGAGAGCACAATCCTATTGGCTGATTGGAACAGCCAATAGGATGAGAGCTCTAATTCCTATTGGGCAATTAAAATCTTTCAGCCAATAGGAATGCAAGGGATGCCATCTTGGATTTTGTCACTTGCATTGAAGAATCAGTATACAGCGGCGACCGTATGAAGAGGATGCTCCGCGCCGGATGTCTTCAGGATGGACCCGCTCCACACCGGCTGGATGAAGATCAAAGAGGTCGTCTGAATGAAGTCTTCTTGCCGCATGGATGAGGACTTTGCCGGCTGGATGAAGATTGAAGAGGCCGTCTGGATGAAGACTTCTTGCCGCATGGATGATAACTTTGCCGGCTGGATGGATCCTTCAAGCGGGACTTCAACAACTGTAAGTGGATCGTCAGGGGTTAGTGTTAGGTTTTTTTAGGGGGTTTTGGGGTGTTTTTTTTTTAGATTAGGGTTTGGGCAATGTAAAAGGGCTAATGCCTTTTTAAGGGCAATGCCCATACAAATGCCCCTTTCAGGGCAATGGTTAGCTTAAGTTATTTTAGATAGTTTTTTTTATTTGGGGGGTTGGTTGGGTGGTGGGTTTTACTGTTGGGGGGTCTTTGTGGTTTTTTTACAGGTAAAAGAGCTCGATACTTGTGTCATTGATCACTCATCAGAACTTGTAAGTGCCATACGTTACATTGTGTATTATAATTTGAAAGTATGTTTATTGGAAATTAGTATTAAAGATAAACATTGATGCTGACATTAGGACACACAGTGTAATATTTTAGACAAGTATTTTAAAATTCGAATTAATGTTTGTTTCAATAAAATCTTAAGCCGGCACGGAGCCAATTGAATGAGAGCACAATCCTATTGGCTGATTGGAACAGCCAATAGGATGAGAGCTCTAATTCCTATTGGGCAATTAAAATCTTTCAGCCAATAGGAATGCAAGGGATGCCATCTTGGATTTTGTCACTTGCATTGAAGAATCAGTATACAGCGGCGACCGTATGAAGAGGATGCTCCGCGCCGGATGTCTTCAGGATGGACCCGCTCCACACCGGCTGGATGAAGATCAAAGAGGTCGTCTGAATGAAGTCTTCTTGCCGCATGGATGAGGACTTTGCCGGCTGGATGAAGATTGAAGAGGCCGTCTGGATGAAGACTTCTTGCCGCATGGATGATAACTTTGCCGGCTGGATGGATCCTTCAAGCGGGACTTCAACAACTGTAAGTGGATCGTCAGGGGTTAGTGTTAGGTTTTTTTAGGGGGTTTTGGGGTGTTTTTTTTTTAGATTAGGGTTTGGGCAATGTAAAAGGGCTAATGCCTTTTTAAGGGCAATGCCCATACAAATGCCCCTTTCAGGGCAATGGTTAGCTTAAGTTATTTTAGATAGTTTTTTTTATTTGGGGGGTTGGTTGGGTGGTGGGTTTTACTGTTGGGGGGTCTTTGTGGTTTTTTTACAGGTAAAAGAGCTGATATATCTTTAGGGCAATGCCCCACAAAAGGCCCTTTTAAGGGCCATTGGTAGTTTATTGTAGGCTAGTTTTTTGTTTTTTTTTGGGTGGGCTTTTTTATTTTGATAGGGCTGTTACATTAGATGTAATTCTTTTTTATTTTAGATGATTTCGTTTTTTATTTTGTGTAATGTATATTTTTAGGAGGTGTTTTATTTTTTGTAGCAAAAGAGCTGTTTAACTTAGGGCAATGCCCTACAAAAGGCCCTTTTAAGGGCCCTTGGTAGTTTGGGGGTTTGTATAGTGTTAGGGGGTGTTTGTATTTTTTTGTAGCAAAAGAGCTGTTTATCTCAGGGCAATGCCCTACAAAAGGCCCTTTTAAGGGCCCTTGGTAGTTTGGGGGGGGGTTGTATAGTGTTAGGGGGTGTTTGTATTGTTTTGTAGCAAAAGAGCTGTTTAACTCAGGGCAATGCCCTACAAAAGGCCCTTTTAAGGGCCCCCCAAAAGGCCCTTTTAAGGGCCCTTGGTAGTTTATTCTAGACAAGGCTTTTTTATTTTGGGTGTTTTTTTATTTTTACAGGTATTAGAATAGGATTTTAGTGTAAGGCACGTTAGGTTTTATTTCATAGGTAAGTTTGTATTTATTTTAGCTAGGTATTTAGTAAATAGTTAATAACTATTTACTAACTAGTCTACCTAGTTAAAATAAATAAAAACTTACCTGTGAAATAAAAATAAAACCTAAGCTACCTACTTTTAGTTATATTGTAGCTAGCTTAGGTTTTATTTCACAGGTATTTAGTTTTAACTAGGTATTATTTAGTTAATAATTGTAAATTTAATTTAAATCTATTTTACTTATTTTAGTTAGGGGGTGTTAGGGTTAGGGTTAGGTTTAGGGTTAGGGGTTAATAGTTTAATTTAGGTTGTTGCGATGTGGGGGGCTGGCGGTTTAGGGGTTAATAGGTTTATTTAGTTAATAATTGTAAGTTTAATTTAGATCTATTTTAATTATGTTAAAGTTAGGGGGTGTTAGGGTTAGGTTTAGAGTTAGGGGTCAATAGTTTAATTTAGGTTGTTGCGATATGGGGGGCTGGCTGCTTAGGGGTTAATAGGTTTATTTAGTGGTAGTGATGTGGGAGGCCAGAGATTTAGGGGTTAATAGCTTTATTTAGGTGGCAGCAATATCGGGAGCGGCGGAATAGGGGTTAATAACTTTAATATAGTTGCAGTGATGTTGGGGTGCGGCGGAATAGAGGTTAATAACTTTAGTATAGTGATGGCGATATCGGGAGCGCAGATTAGGGGTTAATAATTTTATTTAGGTGGCGGCAATATCGGGAGCGGCAGATTAGGAGGCCTATTTATCATATGTCTGTCGGACCTGATCAGACAGTGTGGATCAGGTCCGACAGACATCGCTGAATGCGGAGAGCAATATGCTCTCCGTATTTAGCATTACACCAGCAGCTCACAAGAGCTGCTGGTGCAACACCGCCCCCTGCAGAAGTTCTACCTTAGGGTGTATTTGAGAGAACGCTTTATAATTATACAGATAATCAGAAGTGTTTGGTTCTACAGATAGATTAAATAATATCATTTTTAATATACAATTTCTTTTAAAGGTAGGGGAAGATATTTTAATGCTGCAGATTTATGTAATGGGAGACGTCCTGCATCTTTTAACTGCATTTGTTTAATGTTTATTGATGATTAATGTATACTTGTTTTTTGAATAACTAGAATATTACAATGGAAGAAAATTGATATTTGTATGACTATTTGTTACTCTGATTAGCATTTTAACATATTTCCTTTTTTCCCTTTTGCTTATTTTACTTGGTACTACCCATCTTAAATAAACTACTCTACAGCTCTTGAAAATATAAATAATACATCTTACTTAACTAAAACCATAATGGGGCAATTTAATTATTGGAATAATCAAAATGGCGAAATAAAATTAAAAATATTAATTATAAAATACTATGTACAGATAAATATATATATTGACAGAAAACACAGAAGGAACATTTGCTTCTAATGTTTATAGTTGTATATTGTTGCCTAGGGTAATGTTTGCAATGAAGACATTTACTAACTAAACAGTTATCTGATACTTGGGGCCCCATTACATATGCGGCATCGCCCGCAAAAGCCGCCGCCGGTTTTTACGCGATTTTGGTATTACATATACAGCATAGCATACAAGTTACGCGCGTATATTTCACCCGTCGGTTGCATTATTTTCTCCCATAGTCTAACATAGAACAGCCGCGCAATTTGGTATCTAATATACAGCGTAAGGACTTACGCGCGCAGAATTCAGAAAATCTACCCCATTCTCATCTCGCCGCACATGGCAGACACAGCAACCCTTGCACTGACTAAAAAAGCAACATAACTCCCTGGAAGCCTTAACAAACACATACATATAAGCAGCATCTCAAATAGTTAAAGGGACAGTATACTATAAAATGGTATGAGATTGTTTTTTTAAGGTTTATTTGTGTATTTGAAATAGCTGATTTTGTTGTTTAAAGCCACAACCTAATCAAATGGATTGAGCTTGTAGGTATAATTAGATCTCATTACTTTATCACATTGTGTACATATACTTGCTTCTTTACTTTATATTTGTTCTTAAAAAAAATCACCACTACTTGGAGAGAACAATGGGAAACCATAATTGTATTACCATATCTCTTTAGAACCCACTTGAAGTTTAATTTATTCTACTGTTAACACAGCTTGGTATTGATGCCAAAATATATAAAGGGACAGTCAAGTCCAAAGAAAACCTTCTTGCTTCAAATAGGTCATGTCATTTCAAACAACTTTCCAATTGAATTCTACCACCAATTTTGCTTTGTTCTCTTGGTATTCTTAGTTCAAAGCTAAACCTAGGATGGCTTATATGATCATTTCTAAGACCTTGCAATTGTGTCAAACCAATCACAAACAACACAACCTCTCACCTGCAGCCTTAAAACACCTGATAATGCACACCTATCAGTAACATCAGTATTATACATACCCTTGTGTCAATTTATATTGGATGTGAGATTACTGTCCACTAACAAGCACATTTCTCTAAAGCTAATCTTTTATTTTTATCTGTTGATGTCCAAGAAATAGCTACATTTATACCTCAACAAGCAATATCTCATAGAAAGTTATTTTTATATTTGTTTGTAATACAAAAAAATATGTTATATGATACTTTCACATAAATTAATGTGTATTTGTATTTCTAGAAGTCATGATATGCTTTTATCTCATTTTTTTTATAAATGATTATTAATGCTAGAATTTGTACATATATCTTTGCACATACTTGTAGTATGTATATGTGTGTGTATGTGTGTGAAAAAAAAACTTAACTTTTTTAGGGGGGGGCGGAGTTAACCGCTGAGCGTAGTGGAAGCATAGATGAGGAGCTCCATTAGAGCTTTTCCCTCTACCCTCCTCTCTCAATATGGAAAAGATGCCAGATAATATTACTTTTGCATCCCTGAACTGTAAGGGATTAAACTCCTCTACTAAACAAAGTCTTCTGAGCAATTACATGAAGGCCAACAATGTCAGGATTGTGTTTCCTCCGGAGATGCTCTAGTTACACAACCTGGGCTCTGTTTTAAAGTCCCAACACTTTACTAACTATGCTTCAACCTCCCACTCTGATAAGACCAGAGAGGAGTCGCCATCCTCATTCATAGACTAGTTAGCTATGAGAAAATATACTTGGAAACAGACCCAGAAGGGAGATTCCTGGTTCTATTATGTAAGTTAGATGGCCAATTATACACGCTGGTCAACTTATATGCACCAAATCAGAACCAGCCTAGGTTCCTTGAGCTCCTACTACAAAACATAAGCCGAATTAAGACTGGTAGGTTGTTAGTAGGAGGAGACTTTAATATGATTTGGGACCCTATACTAGAAAAAAGAGTTACCCAAGGCAAAACCGTAGATTCATATTCAATTACCACAGCAAAAAATTCAGAGACCTTATCTCTCATCATAACTTATATGATGTTTGGCGGGCATGTCACCCCTCTACATATGACTATACGTATTTCTCTAGACCGCACAATTCCTACTCAAGGTTAGTCTACTTTTTCACAGACACTTGGACACTTAACTTAGTTAAGGATACCTCAATTAGGTCTTGCTCCTGGTCAGACCATGATGCTCTCATAGTTTCTCTAGACTCTAGTATAGGCTCTTCTTCGAGCCCAAGCTGGAAACTGCCAGGATTTCTCTGGGCTAACCCAGACTTCCAACCATTAATTCAGAGTTCTATCCAAGAACTTCTGACCCACAATATAGACTCCATCCCCTCTCATCAAACGATTTGGGCGGCCCTTAAGGCATACATTCGAGGAGTCTGTATGCGTAAACAGGCATGCCTTAAACATTTAAAAGGAGAAAAGGTTAAACAAAGATGGCCCAACCCCGGAGATAGCGGCAGACGTAGTGTCCCTATGCAGACAAATTAAGGAAATGGAGGCTATGCATAGATTTAAGCATCTCTTATACTATCATGGTAATAAGGCGTCTACTCTCCTTGCTAGGAAGTTGAGAGTTAGATGTGCGAGCTCCCAAATTTTGTCCATTGACAATGGGAATCAACAAGTTACATCCCCCAAGGAAATAGGGGAAGCTTTTGCAGCCTTTTACTCCAACTTGTACAACCTCCACATAACTGAAAAGGAGGGTATCTCCCCTTCTGACGAAATACGAGCTTTCTTGGAGGGATTAGGTCTACCCACCTTGTCTCAAAAGGATGTAGATTTGCTTCTGGCCCCATTCTCGATATCCGACATGAAGGGAGTGATCAACCAACTAAAAAATGGAAAGGCACCGGGCCCGGGTGGGTTCCCGGCCCTGTTCTATAAAACCTTCAGACTTGACCTCTCGCCCTTACTCCTCCAGGCCTTTGAGGACGCTAGAAAAAAGGGCTCCTTTAGGAGCGAACTTCCGGAAGCAATGGTTCTTACTATTCCGAAACCTAAAAAAGACCCCTCGCAGTGTGGTAGTTGTTCGACCCATCTCCCTCATTAATATAGATGTAAAACTCTATTCCAAATTGTGGACCAACAGATTGTGACTTATTGTCCCCACCTTGCTCCATCCGGACCAAGTGGGGTTCAATTGGGGAAGAGAGGGCCCCAATAATACCAGACGCATATTAAATGTTCGATAGGGTCAGGTGGGAGTACATCTGGGAGACTTTGCTTCACTTTGGGTTCCCTAGAGAGGTAGTTTTAGCCATTCAAGCCCTGTATAGTTCTCCAAGCACCAGAGTCAGAGGCCTAGGCTTCTGCTCATCAAGATTCCCTATCTCTAATGGGACGAGGCAGGGCTGTCCTCTCTCACCCATTGTATTTGCCCTCGCAATAGAACCTCTGGCTCAGGCCATCAGGAATTCAGCTCTGATCAGGGGTGTTCCTATAGGTTCCCTACCAGCCTTGTTTGAGATTATTGCCCAGTTCAGCTCATTAAGCTTTTATAAACTTAACCTCACCAAAACTGAAGCGTTAGCTGTCCATATCCCACAATTTGAACTTGAGATTCTCCAGGAATTTCATCAATTCAATTGGGCATCGGAAACTATTACCCATTTGGGAGTCCAATTAGGCCTGAACATTGATGTTGTTAGGGAGAAGAACTATGATAAGCTTCTGCATGAAATTAGAGCCTTGCTCAACTCATGGACCTTCCGGGAAGTGTCATGGTTGGGGCGCATTGCTTCAGTCAAAATGACTATTTTACTGAAGATCCTATACTACTTTAGATGTCTCCCATTGAATCTACCCCGAGCTCTCCTTGATAAGTTTAATGCCCTGATAGCTAGATATATCTGGCAAGGGAAAAAGCCTAGAATCTCTAGGAAAATGCTGCAAAAACCATATCACCAGGGGAGAGTTTCAACTCCCTAATATCTCCCCCTACTATGAGGCAGCCCGCCTTTCACATATTTCTCACTGTAGGGACATCGGAAATGTCGCAGAGCTGAAAAAAAGTCGAACAGTTTTCCCTACCATCAAGTATCACTCTGAGTGACCCTCCCTGGATTCCTGACTAGGATTGATAATTCTCTTATCCAAAATCCAATAGTTAAGCAAACTCTAGACTGTTGGAAAGCCATCAGACACTACTCTGACATTGCTCCTCATCCTTCCCCGTTCCATTCTATCGCGGGTCTGTTGCGGGGTCTACTGGACTCCCATGTCTCCCAGTGGAGATAATGGGATTTATCATATGTCTTTGATCTCTATCAGCAGAATAACCTCCAGTTAGCAGACCCGGTGTTCCATGAGGGGGAATTCTCCTCTGCCATGGTTTCATTTTGAAAGGTTGAGACTTCACAAATTCCTTTCCAGCTGGGGCTTCCCGCCCTCACAACTTAGAGAGCAAACCATCTGGGAACAGAGATAGAAAATTGGGCTCTGTTCTGTCCCAATCCCTTTCCATTCATTACATGCTAATCATGAAGGATGTGGGCGCCGGGGAGGTATGGCAGTTAAGGGCCTGGGAGCAAGACCTAAGAATCAAAATTCCAGATGAGATCTGGTGGCAAACCTTTATTCTCACAAAAAAGAGTCTCCACTGTGCCAACTCAATGGAATTATATGTTAAGGTATGTCTTAGATGGCACTATACTCCTCTGAGATTGGCTCAGATGGCCTTGTCACATATGTCCTCGTATTGGAGAAATTGTGGCCAAGTAGGTTCGGACTTACATATTTGGAGGTCCTGCCCGGTACTTGAGGAACTATGGGAAGGGGTTTTTCGATTGTGCAAGACTACTGGGATCCTGCTCCCGAAGGAGACCAAGGTAGCCCTCCTCAATATCTTCCCGCAGAAACTTCCCAAAATTCAAAAGCAGCTAGCCATTTTTATCTTTGCAGCTACCAAAATTTCTATTGCTAGATTCTGGAGGCAGATTGACGTGCCTTCTCTGACAGCTGTCCAAAAGACGCTAGAAATATATGCACCTATGGAAAGGGAATTTTATCAACATCTGAACAAAATTGAGTCCTACTGGAAAATTTGGGATTTGTGGGCCCACAGACAGAAGTCCCCAGGGGACCCATGAGTCTGCACGAGTCTAAAACTTAGTCTTTTTCGTCAAATGGCTTCTAATTGAGACTCCTCCTTTTCTGAGAGGTTTTTCCTATCCCCACCCCCTTCAAGCCCTCCCTCCTGTACCTTTCTATTCACTCCTACACTTCCTCCCCTCTTCTACCTTCCCCTCTCTCCCCTTCTCCCCTCCACTATGCCTGCCTGGGCAAGACGAGAACAGTAAGGTGATGGATAGTCCCGCCAAGTGTGCCCAAGCCCCCCTGCTCAGCGGGTATTAAACATATATATTCTTGAACTTATATAGTCATCTAGTAGGTGACACCCAGCTCACTAACCTAAGTTCAAGATGCCTCACTTATGGTTTGCTAGGTGCTTGATCTATCATGTAGAGTTTAGGTGGTGAAGATGCTCTGCTTTAGTTTACCTGTCCTGTATATAACTGTAATATTTAGATAAAAGCAGAGTCGTGGGATGCGGAGTGACAGAGGACTTCCTTTTCATGAAAATTTGAATTGAGGGGTAAACTGGTAATAGTTGACACAGTTGTCTATGTATTATACTAGCAGTAACTGTATACCAGTCTCTAAGTTTCTGTTGTCTTCTTCTATTTTAAATGTATTGCAACATGCGTGTTTGTAAGAGATGCCTTTGGTCCCCCGTGTAACCCTAAGGGCCAAGATTGTTTTAATATGCATGTATTCATATCAGTTTACCTCAATAAAAATTTAATTTAAAAAAAAAAAAAAACAACACCTTTTAATCTTGACAGCAGCTCCCGCTTCCTCCGGTCTTTGCAAGCCATTTCTGACGTCAGAAATGATGGATAGGTCATCCTCCAATCACAGCTCCCCCCCCCCCCCCTGGGGAATCAGTGACTGATTCAACGCCATGATTGGAGGAAGCCGTATTCCTCATTTTAGACCCAGAAAGAGGCTTTGCGACAGGTGGAGGAAGCTGGAGCGGCTGTCAAGTTTAAAAGGTAAGTTTTTTTTTCTCAACAGTAGTGAAATGTAAATTTTGATGAATTAAAGTGCCCTTGTTTTTAATCAATTTTTTAAAAAACAGGCACTTTAGCATCAAAATTGACATTCACTTTAATACTAATTTCACATATACATACTTTCAAAGTATAATACACAATGTGACAAATGGCACTTACAAGTTCTGATGAATGATCAATGACACAAGTATTGAGCAATTTGATTCGTTTGTGATAGTTTAAAATGTATATTTGAATCAGATTGGCTGATGTCATAAATCATGTGATTATGCATATTCCAATCAAAAGTGGTTGAAAAATGTACTAGTATGTGGGTTGTTTAGGAGTTTGCGTCATAATTGGTGCAAAAAGTGTTGCATCAAATTTGGTGCGTAGTGGAGAGTGGGACTTGTATTATATGCCTTAAACATGATGCAAATAGATTTATTAAAAAAAATTAAAAGGAAGTTAGCTATATTATGTTGTGTATTTATTTCATTTTTATCTCTATATCTATTAGTGCGACAAGTTTGGGGCAAAACTTTGCACCAAATTTGGATAAATAATATTGTCCCCTTGCTTTGTAATGAGAAACAAAGATGTAACATAATCCTTAAGTAGTAATGTATTTTTAATTTTTATCCCTGTATCTACTACTGCACCAAATGTGGAGCAATAATATTGTTTGATTTAGAAAGGGTATACAATGTTAATAAAGTTTGTGATTTACTTTTATTATGTGATATGCTTTATTCTCTTGCAGCATCGAACATAAGCTTTCTGTGTTTTCAGACTCCCATTGATTTCTATGGCATCCGCGGCCTCAAGGGTAGCGGTTTGAGGTATGCTGGGTCAGAATAGACGCAAGCGTACCTGTTAAATGTTTGATAAATTGGAAAAATGGTCAAATAGAGTCGAATGTGAATTTGAAACATCTGTAATGATGCAAGCATCGATCTGCATCGGATTGAGATTGCGGGAGTGTATATTTCGTCATACTTTTCAACATTTGACGATCTTGATGCTTTGTTAACTATGGCGGATCAATCTCGAGTAAAATACGACGCGGGATTCCAGCGTATTATCAGTTGACGTTTTTATAAATATCCCCCTTCAAGTCAACAGACAAAACTTTGCTTTAACTTTGCACAGTAATTAATTTAGACTAATAAATGGTGTGATCATAAGCGTATAAGACATCATCCATGAACGCTGGGATAAATTCACTGTCTAAATATATTAGCCTTGATTACAAGTGGAGCATAATCATTACCACAAGAAGAGGAAACGCAATACAAGGTTGCAATATTGTTAGAACCCATATTACAAGTCAGATATTAAAAAAAATAGATTGCGAGCTAGTGCAAACTTCCTATAGTTCAAGAAAGAATACTAAGAGAATGAAGCAAAATTGATAATAGAAGTAAATAAGAAAGTTGCTTACAAATATATACAAGATATAAAGAAGCAAGGAATTGGGGATCATGAATTACAGTTCAAAGAATGTTAAACTCCAGTAAAAAAAAAAAAAAAGTTTTACATAGAAACTCATATACACCATTTTATTTTTAGTTCGCACCAAAATGGAAATGGTCCTTTAGCACACAATAGAAATAAATATTGTTTAAAAGGGTATTCATTCTGCCCATCCTAACAACCTATGAGATTCATTTAGATAGGTTAGCAGTGATGCAGATTGAAACAGATTGCAGTATTTAACTATTAAAGTCGCAACTAAGGAGCCGATTTATTAAATGTCGGACCGACATGATCCGTTCTAGCGGATCATGCCCGCCCGACATCGCTAAATGCCGACAGCATACGCTGTCGGCTTTGAACATTGCACAAGCATTTCTAGTGAAATGCTTGTGCAGTGCTGCCCCCTGCAGATCCGCGGCCAATCATCCGCTAGCAGAGGATGTCAATCATCCCGATCATAGCCGATCGAGATGATTGCTGTCTGCCGCTTCACAGGTGGTGGACGAGTTAAGGAGCAGCTGTCTTATAACCGCTGCTTCTTAACTCTTGTTTCCAGCAATCTACCCCTAAGCGATCTCTTTTAAATACCTGATTTTATTAATGACAGTTTTGTTAGAGACAATCACCACAGCGTGTGTGAAACTTACAATGAAATATGACAAATGAAAATAAAATCACATTTGTAAATGTTGGTGTTGTGAAGTAACTTTTCCTTTAAATCCCCTTAGCTGTACATGACATCTACAAATGTTTCTATACATAAGTAAAAGTGTGTCATGTTGCCTGTATGCAGCCTCTCCAAAAAGGATAAATTAAGCTTTAATGAATAGATACCATGTATGCTAATTAACATTTTGTATATTAGTCACTAGAGCACAGGAGTTGAGGGCAGGCAATAGGAATGTAATAATATTGGTGCTTAAAGGGACAGTCTAGTCCAAACAAACTTTCATTATTCAGATAGGGCGTGACATTTAAAAAAAAAAATTAATTTACTTCAATCAACAATTTTGCTTTGTTATCTTGGTATTCTTAGTTGAAAGCTAAATCTAGAAAATTAAATATGCTATTTTATAAGCCCTTGAAGGCCACCTTTTAGCTCAGGGCATTTTAAAAGCTTTTCACCAATAGAGAGTGTTAGTTTATGTGTTTCATATAGATAACACTGTGCTCACACACGTGAAGTTCCGAAGAGCCCGCACTGATTGGCTAAAATGCAAGTCTGTCAAAAGAACTGAAATAAATTTGCAGAGGCTTAGATACAAGGTAATCACAGAGGTAATAAGTGTATTAATATAACTGTGTTGGTTATGCAAAACTAGGAAATGGGTAATAAAGGGATTACAAGCAGGAGGGGTATCCGGAACACGGTCAAACTGCTGGTCCATGCAACTGAAAAACTAATCAAAGGTAATCTGCTTCCTAGAGGACCTGGAGTGCCGTAGCAGCGGCGGTTTCGGCTGCACAAATACACAGAAAGGCACAGCAGGGAGCAGGCACTACTCAGTTGGTTAAATATAAAAAAATTAAAAATTATTGAAAAATCATTAAAACAAGATCCCCAGACTGGGGTAGAGACATACAAGACAAGTCTTACGCATTTTGCGCCCTCTAGTGGTGCTTAATCATAGACTGGTTAGGACCAGCTTGGGGGACCTATTTATACACCAAGTGCAAAAAGGTTAACCCCTGCTGAACCAGGATTCAAAGAGAAAAAACCCAAACATACGGCTAGATTTAGAGTTTTGTCGGTAAGGACCCGCGTAGCTAACGCCGGCTTTTTTCTGGCCGCACCATAAAAATAACTCTGGTATTGAGAGTCAACATAAAGGCTGCGTTAGGCTCCAAAAAAGGAGCGTAGAGCATATTTAACGCAGCTTCAACTCTCGATACCAGAGTTGCTTACGCAAGCGGCCAGCCTCAAAAACATGCTCGTGCACGATTCCCCCATAGGAAACAATGGGGCTGTTTGAGCTGAAAAAAAACCTAACACCTGCAAAAAAGCCGCGTTCAGCTCCTAACGCAGCCCCATTGTTTGCTATGCGTAAACACTTCCTACGTCTGCACCTAACACTCTAACATGTACCCCGAGTCTAAACACCCCTAAGCTTACACTTATTAACCCCTATTCTGCCGCCCCCGCTATCGCTGACCCCTGCATATTATTATTAACCCCTAATCTACCGCTCCGGACACCGTCGCTACTTACATTATCCCTATGTACCCCTAATCTGCTGCCCTAACATCGCCGACCCCTATATTATATTTATTAACCCCTAATCTGCCCCACACAACGTCGCCTCCACCTGCCTACACTTATTAACCCCTAATCTGCCGAGCGGACCTGAGCGCTACTATAATAAAGTTATTAACCCCTAATCCGCCTCACTAACCCTATAATAAATAGTATTAACCCCTAATCTGCCCTCCCTAACATCGCCGACACCTAACTTCAATTATTAACCCCTAATCTGCCGACCGGAGCTCACCGCTATTCTAATAAATGTATTAACCCCTAAAGCTAAGTCTAACCCTAACACTAACACCCCCTTAATTTAAATATAATTTACATCTAACGAAATTAATTAACTCTTATAAATAAATAATAATAATAATAATAATAAATTATTCCTATTTAAAGCTAAATACTTACCTGTAAAATAAATCCTAATATAGCTACAATATAAATTAAAATTACATTGTAGCTATTTTAGGATTAATATTTATTTTACAGGCAACTTTGTAATTATTTTAACCAGGTACAATAGCTATTAAATAGTTAAGAACTATTTAATAGTTACTTAGTTAAAATAATTACAAAATTACCTGTCAAATAAATCCTAACCTAAGTTACAATTAAACCTAACACTATACTATCATTAAATTAATTAAATAAAATACCTACAATTACCTACAATTAAACCTAACACTACACTATCAATACATTAATTAAATACAATATCTACAAATAACTACAATGAAATAAACTAACTAAAGTACAAAAAATAAAAAAGAACTAAGTTACAAAAAATAAAAAAATATCTACAAACATAAGAAAAATATTACAACAATTTTAAACTAATTACACCTACTCTAAGCCCCCTAATAAAACAACAAAGCCCCACAAAATAAAAAATGCCCTAGCCTATTCTAAATTACTAAAGTTAAAAGCTCTTTTACCTTACCAGCCCTGAACAGGGCCCTTTGCGGGGCATGCCCCAAGAAGTTCAGCTCTTTTGCCTGTAAAAAAAACATACAATACCCCCCCCCCAACATTACAACCCACCACCCACATACCCCTAATCTAACCCAAAACCCCCTTAAATAAACCTAACACTAAGCCCCTGAAGATCTTCCTACCTTGTCTTCACCATACCAGGTTCACCGATCGGTCCTGAAGAGCTCCTCCGATGTCCTGATCCAAGCCCAAGCGGGGGGCTGAAGATGTCCATGATCCGGTAGAAGTCTTCATCCAAGCGGGGCAGAAGAGGTCTTCCATCCGATTGAAGTCTTCATCCAGGCGGCATCTTCTATCGACATCCATCTGGAACGGAGCGGCAGCATCCTGAAGACCTCCGACGCGGAACATCCATCCTGGCCGACGACTGAACGACGAATGACGGTTCCTTTAAATGACGTCATCCAAGATGGCATCCCTCGAATTCCGATTGGCTGATAGGATTCTATCAGCCAATCGGAATTAAGGTAGGAATATTCTGATTGGCTGATGGAATCAGCCAATCAGAATCAAGTTCAATCCGATTGGCTGATCCAATCAGCCAATCAGATTGAGCTCGCATTCTATTGGCTGTTCCGATCAGCCAATAGAATGCGAGCTAAATCTGATTGGCTGATTCCATCTAGCTTTAGGGGTTAATACATTTATTAGAATAGCGGTGAGCTCCGGTCGGCAGATTAGGGGTTAATAATTGAAGTTAGGTGTCGGTGATGTTAGGGAGGGCAGATTAGGGGTTAATACTATTTATTATAGGGTTAGTGAGGCGGATTAGGGGTTAATAACTTTATTATAGTAGCGCTCAGGTCCGCTCGGCAGATTAGGGGTTAATAAGTGTAGGCAGGTGGAGGCGACGTTGTGGGGGGCAGATTAGGGGTTAATAAATATAATATAGGGGTTGGCGGTGTTAGGGGCAGCAGATTAGGGGTACATAAGGATAACGTAGGTGGCGGCGCTTTGCGGTCGGCAGATTAGGGGTTAATAAATGTAGGTAGCTGGCGGCGACGTTGTGGGGGGCAGGTTAGGGGTTACTAAATATAATATAGGGGTCGGCGGTGTTAGGGGCAGCAGATTAGGGGTACATAAGGATAACGTAGTTGGCGGTCGGCAGATTAGGGGTTAGAGTTAGCCTAAAACCAGCGTTAGGAGCCTCTAACGCTGGTTTTCACGGCTAACGCCAAACTCCAAATCTAGTCCATAGTAAATATTAAAACGGCAAACATGTTGCACAGATAATAACAAGTGTGTGGTGTCTTAACCTGCTATACATAGTTGATACTTAACCCTGAAGATAGTGAGGGGGGGGAAGAACTTTAACAGACCACTTTAGTGTATATGTAAAATAACTAATGTAAGTGACCGGTAATGCTTTATATTAAATCACTTTGGTCCCCCTTCACTAATCTGTAAGGAACTAAATTTGAGCTAGAGACAATATCTAGACAATAGAATCATATATGACTTTGTTATAAACAAATGCTATGTGGATAGCAAGTGAAAGTTAATCATCTATGAAATAATTAATGTCACATTCTCTGTTCATCCCCAATGGCATTCTAGTGTTTAACTTTAGAATCCAAAACAATTCTTTTTTATCCAATATTTTATATCTGTTGCCTCCCCTTATGGGAACTTTAGCAAGATCTATGACCTGAACTGCTATATTAGCCTTCTCGGTAAAATGTATGCCATTGAAATGGCTTGCTACAGCTGAATCCTTAACATAGTTTTTGGTGTCTCTGACATGTTCCCCTACTCTCTTTCTGAGTTCTCTGGAGGTTTGACCTATATATTGGCTTTTGCATAAGCCACAGGTTAACAAATATACCACCCATTGGATGCTGCAGCTTGCATAAAAACCAATATTACATTTTTGGTGTGTTATACTAGATGTAAAAGAGTTACCTGGAAGAATAGAAGTACAGGTGTGACAATTTCTACCGCCACATTTAAAATTACCTATGTGAGTTAAACATCTAGATTCCATTATTAATTTGTTGTTTCTTTTAACCGTGCTAGGGGATAAAGTTTGTGCCAAAGTTTTTGGTTTCTTTGGCACAAAGCTGCAATTTTTAACAAATGGTTTTAAGGTATTATCACCCAAGAGGAGGTGTGTATGTTGTTTAAGTATGTTGACAATATTGGCATATTGGGAAGAATATGCAGTAGTAAAGACCACAGATTCTGTGAAATCATTACTCTCTGCCTTTTTTGTGATATTTCTGATTAGCATGTTTGGTAAATGTTTTTACTTCCTTACGACATTTTTCTAGAGAATTTTGCTTATACCCCCTTTCAATTAATCTGTTTTCCAATTCTGTAGATTGTAGTTCATATACCTCATCTGACTTGGTGTTCCTCCTAAGTCTAATAAATTGCCCCTTAGGTATTACGTGTATTAAATACTAACGGCTAGATTTACGGCTAGATTTAGAGTTTGGCGTTAGCCGTCAAAACCAGCGTTAGAGGCTCCTAACGCTGGTTTTCGGCTACCGCTGGTATTTAGAGTCAGTCAGGAAAGGGTCTAACGCTCACTTTGCAGCCGCGACTTTTCCATACCGCAGATCCCCCTACGCCAATTGCGTATCCTATCTTTTCAATGGGATCTTTCTAACGCCGGTATTTAGAGTCTTGGCTGAAGTGAGCGTTAGAATTCTAACGACAAAACTCCAGCCGCAGAAAAAAGTCAGTAGTTAAGAGCTGTCTGGGCTAACGCCGGTTCATAAAGCTCTTAACTACTGTGCTCTAAAGTACACTAACACCCATAAACTACCTATGTACCCCTAAAACTAGGCCCCCCACATCGCCGCCACTCTATTAAAAATTTTTAACCCCTAATCTGCCGACCGCACACCACCGCCAGCTACGTTATCCCTATGTACCCCTAATCTGCTGCCCCTAACACCGCCGACCCCTATATTATATTTATTAACCCCTAATCTGCTGCCCCCAACGTCGCCTCCACCTACCTACAATTATTAACCCCTAAACTGCCGACCGGACCTCACCGCTACTATAATAAAGTTATTAACCCCTAATCCGCCTCACTCCCGCCTCAATAACCCTATAATAAATAGTATTAACCCCTAATCTGCCCTCCCTAACATCGCCGACACCTAACTTCAAGTATTAACCCCTAATCTGCCGACCGGACCTCACCGCTACTCTAATAAATTTTTTAACCCCTAAAGCTAAGTCTAACCCTAACACTAACACCCCCCTAAGTTAAATATAATTTAAATCTAACGAAATAAATTAACTCTTATTAAATAAATTATTCCTATTTAAAGCTAAATACTTACCTGTAAAATAAACCCTAATATAGCTACAATATAACGAATAATTATATTGTAGCTATTTTAGGATTAATATTTATTTTACAGGCAACTTTGTAATTATTTTAACCAGGTACAATAGCTATTAAATAGTTAATAACTATTTAATAGCTACCTAGTTAAAATAATTACAAAATTACATGTAAAATAAATCCTAGTCTAAGTTACAATTAAACCTAACACTACACTATCAATAAATTAATTAAATAAAATACCTACAATTATCTACAATTAAACCTAACACTACACTATCAATAAATTAATTAAATACAATACCTACAAATAAATACAATTAAATATACTAACTAAAGAACAAAAAATAAAAAAGAACTAAGTTACAAAAAATAAAAAAATATTTACAAACATTAGAAAAATATTACAACAATTTTAAACTAATTACACCTACTCTAAGCCCCCTAATAAATAATAACAAAGCCCCCAAAATAAAAAAATGCCCTACCCTATTCTAAAATTAAAATAGAAAAGCTCTTTTACCTTACCAGCCCTTAAAAGGCCCTTTGTGGGGCATGCCCCAAAGAATTCAGCTCTTTTGCCTGTAAAAAAAAAAAAAACATACAATACCCCCCCCCCCAACATTACAACCCACCACCCACATACCCCTAATCTAACCCAAACCTCCCTGATCGGAACAGCCAATAGAATGCAAGCTCAATCTGATTGGCTGATCGGATCAGCCAATAGGATTGAACTTGATTCTGATTGGCTAATTCCATCAGCCAATCCGAATTTTCCTACCTTAATTCCGATTGGCTGATAGAATCCTATCAGCCAATCGGAATTCGAGGGACGCCATCTTGGATGACGTCCCTTAAAGGAACCTTCATTCGTCGTCTAGTCGTCGGAAGAAGAGGATGGATCCGCACCGGAGGTATTCAAGATGGAGCCACTCATCATCGGATGGAAGAACATAGAAGATGCGGCTTGGATGAAGATGTTTGCCGGTCCGGATCTACTTTTCTGCCTGGATAGGATGAAGACTTCTGCCCAAAGATGGAATTCTTTAGCCGCCGCTTGGATCAAGACTTCAGCCGGAGGATGGACGTGACTCTTCAGCCCCCGCTTGGGCTTGGATGAAGACTTCGAAGGCTCTTCTGGACCGATCGGGACCCCGTGTGGTGAAGACAAGGTAGGGAGATCTTCAGGGGCTTAGTGTTAGGTTTATTTAAGGGGGGTTTGGGTTAGATTAGGGGTATGTGCGTGGTGGGTTGTAATGTTGGGGGGGGTATTGTATGTTTTTTTTACAGGCAAAAGAGCTGAATTCTTTGGGGCATGCCCCGCAAAGGGCCCTTTTAAGGGCTGGTAAGGTAAAAGAGCTTTTATATTTTAATATTAGAATAGGGTAGGGCATTTTTTTATTTTGGGGGGCTTTGTTATTTTATTAGGGGGCTTAGAGTAGGTGTAATTAGTTTAAAATTGTTGTAATATTTTTCTAATGTTTGTAAATATTTTTTTATTTTTTGTAACTTAGTTCTTTTTTATTTTTTGTACTTTAGTTAGTTTATTTCATTGTAGTTATTTGTAGGTATTGTATTTAATTAATTTATTGATAGTGTAGTGTTAGGTTTAATTGTAGATAATTGTAGGTAGTTTATTTAATTAATTTATTGATAGTGTAGTGTTAGGTTTAATTGTAACTTAGGTTAGGATTTATTTTACAGGTAATTTTGTAATTATTTTAACTAGGTAGCCATTAAATAGTTATTAACTATTTAATAGCTATTGTACCTGGTTAAAATAATTACAAAGTTGCCTGTAAAATAAATATTAATCCTAAAATAGCTACAATATAATTATAATTTATATTGTAGCTATATTAGGGTTTATTTTACAGGTAAGTATTTAGCTTTAAATAGGAATAATTTATTTTGTTAGATTTAAATTATATTTAATTTAGGGGGGTGTTAGTGTTAGGGTTAGACTTAGCTTTAGGGGTTAATACATTTATTAGAGTAGCGGTGAGGTCCGGTTGGCAGATTAGGGGTTCATACTTGAAGTTAGGTGTCAGCGATGTTAGGGAGGGCAGATTAGGGGTTAATACTATTTATTATAGGGTTATTGAGGCGGGAGTGAGGCAGATTAGGAGTTAATACATTTATTATAGTAGCGGTGAGGCACGGTCGGCATATTAGGGGTTAATAATTGTAGGTAGGTGGAGGCGACGTTGTGGGGGGCAGATTAGGGGTTAATAAATATAGGGGTCGGCGGTGTTATGGGCAGCAGATTAGGGGTACATAGGTATAATGTAGGTTGCGGCGGTGTACGGAGCGGCAGATTAGGGGTTAATAATAATATGCAGGGGTCAGCGATAGCGGGGGCGGCAGATTAGGGGTTAATAAGTGTAAGGTTAGGGGTGTTTAGACTCGGGGTACATGTTAGGGTTTTAGGTGCAGACATAGGAAGTGTTTCCCCATAGGAAACAATGGGGCTGCGTTAGGAGCTGAACGCTGCTTTTTTGCAGGTGTTAGGTTTTTTTTCAGCTCAAAATGCCCCATTGTTTTCTATGGGGGAATCGTGCACGAGCACGTTTTTGAAGCTGGCCGCGTCCGTAAGCACCGCTGGTATTGAGAGTTGCAGTGGCGGTAAATTATGCTCTACGCTCCCTTTTTGGAGCCTAACGCAGCCCTTCTGTGAACTCTAAATACCAGCGGTATTTAAAAG